>NC_053425.1:22187558-22469010 GCF_007990345.1 Gossypium hirsutum
GCATCATCTCCAAATGTATTACCGGTACTTTACTCTCTATGATACTAAAGTTATTGTATTGATAGATCCAGGATCTACTCATTTGTATATATGTGTTAATTTAGTATCCATTAAGACTTTGCCTGTGGAGTCTACTGAAATTGTAATTAAAGTATCGAACCCCTTGGACGAGTGTGTTTTGGTTGATAAAGTGAGCAAGAACTGTCCGTTGATGATTCAAGATTTCTATTTTTCGGCTGATCTGATGTTCTTACCATTTGATGAATTTGATATAATTCTGGGTGTGGACTGGCTAACGTTGCATGATGCTATTGTGAATTGTAAACGAAAGATGATTAATCTGAGATGTCAGAATAATAAGATTATTCGGATTGAGTCAAATGATTTGAATGGTTTACCAGCAATGATTTCATCGATGTTAGCTCAGAAATATGTGAGAAAGGGTTGCGAAGCTTATTTTTCTTATGTGCTTGATATGAAAGTGACTGAAAAGAAAATTGAATTAGCGCCAGTTGTGTGTGGTACCCAAATGTGTTTCCTAAAGAGTTACTGGGATTACCACTGATTCGAGAATTTGAGTTTGGAATTGAGTTAATGCCGAGTACAACGCCGATATCAATAGCTCCGTACAGAATGGCTTCGACAGAGTTAAAAGAATTAAAAGCTCAGTTGCAAGAATTAACCAACAGAGGGTTTGCAAGACTGAGTTTCTCGCCTTGGGGTGCTCCCGTATTGTTTGTGAAAAAAAAAGATGGCACGATGAGAATGTGCATTGACTACAGACAGCTGAATAAAGTGATAATCAGGAATAAATATCCTCTGCCTAGAATAGATGATTTGTTTGATCAATTGAAAAGGCTACAGTGTTTTCAAAGATAGATTTGAGATCCGATTATTATCAGTTGTGAGTTAATGACTCTGACGTGCCAAAAATAGCTTTTAAAATGAGGTATGGTCATTATGAATTTTTAGTTATGCCTTTAGACTAAGGAATGCACCTGCTATTTTTATGGATTTAATGAACCGAATTTTTAGGCAGTACCTAGATCGATTTGTTGTTTTGTTCATAGATGATATTTTGATTTATTCGCGAAATGAATCCGAGCATGCTGAGCATCTGAGAATTGTACTACAGACTCTGCAAGATAAGAAGTTATTTGCTAAGTTCAGTAAATGTGAATTCTGGTTAAGATAAGTTAGTTTTCTGGGTCATATTGTGACAGCATCAGGTATTCGAGTCGATCCGAGCATGATATCTGCGATTATAGATTGGAAGCCTCTGAGAAATGTTTTTGAGGTCCGCAGTTTTGTAGGACTAACGGGATATTATAGACGATTTGTGAAAGGCATTTCAATGATTGTGACTCTGTTGACGAGATTACTTCAGAAAGATGTAAAGTTCGAGTGGTCAGATAAATGTCAGAAAAGTTTTGATCAGTTGAAAACTTTGCTGATAGAGGCACCACTGTTAATTTAGCCTGAATCGGGTAAAGCATTTGTAATATTCAGTGATGCATCATTGAATGGTCTGGGTTGTGTTTTGATGCAAGAAGGCAAAGTCATAGCTTATGCCTCGAGATAGTTGAAGCAGCATGAAAAGAATTACCCGACGCACGATTTGGAGTTAGCAGCTATTGTGTTTGCGTTTAAGATTTGGCGCCATTATTTGTTTGGTGAGAAATGCCATGTTTATTCTAATCACAGAGTTTGAAATATTTGATGACTAAAAAAAATTTGAATTTTCGACAGCGAATATGGCTAGAATTGCTAAAAGATTACGAGATAGTAATAGACTACCATCCGGGAAAAGCAAATGTTGTTGCTGATGCATTAAGCCAGAAATCTTTGTCTGCTCTTCGTGCAATGAATACTCAGTTGACTCTATTTGATGACGGCTCAGTTGTAGCTGAATTGAAAGCAAGACCGTTATTCTTACAGCATATTTGTGAAACTCAGATTGATAATGAAATGTTAGGAAAACGAGCTCAATGTGATTCAAATCCTGATTCAGAATTTCAAATTGATTCTGATGATTGTTTAAGATTTCGAGGTCGAATATGTATTCCGAGAAATTTAGAGTTGATTCAGATGATTTTGAACGAAGCACATAATAGTCGTTTATCTGTTCATCCGGGAAGCATACAAATGTATAACGATTTGAAGTAGTTTTATTGGTGGCATGGCATGAAATGTTATATTTTAAAGTTTGTTTCAAAATGTTTGATTTGTCAGTAAGTTAAAGCTGAGCATCAGGTGCCATATGGTTTATTACAACCTATCATGATTCCTGAATAGAAATGGGATACAGTCACTATGGATTTTGTATCGGGTTTACCCCTATCACCGAAAAAGAAAGATGCAATCTGGGTTATAGTTGACAGATTGACAAAATCAGCTCATTTCATTCCGGTACGAATGGACTATTCGCTTGAAAACTTAGTTGAGTTATATATCTCTGAGGTTGTGAGATTACACGGAGTACCTATTTCTATTGTTTTAGATAGAGATTCGAGGTTCACATCAAGGTTTTGGAAGAAACTCCAAGATGCACTGGGTACAGAACTACATTTTAGTATCGTATTTCACCTGCAGACGGATGGTCAACCGAGCGAGTTATACAGATACTCGAGGATATGTTGAGATGTTGCATTCTTGAATTTGAAGGTATGTGGGAAAAGTATTTGTCGTTGACTGAATTTGCCTATAACAATAGTTTCCAATCGAGTATAAAGATGGCACAATATAAAGATCTATATGGTCATAAATGTAGAACACATTTATACTGGACAGAGGTTAGTGAGAATAAGATTCACAGGGTTTATATGATTAGAGAGATAGAAGAAAAAGTGAAAGTAATTCGTGATAGTTTGAAAGCAGCGTCAGATCATCAGAAATCATAGCAAACTTGAAACGAAAAAATATTGAGTTTTAGATCAGGGATAAAGTGTTTTTGAAAGTATCTCCATGGAAAAAAATACTTCGATTCAGTCGTAAAGGCAAATTAAGTTTAAGATTCATCGGACCGTATGAGATCATCAAGCGAGTCAGACCAGTTGCTTATCAGCTAGCATTGTCGTTTGAGTTAGAAAAGATTCATAATGTATTTCATGTACCGATGCTTCAACGATACCAATTCGACCCTTCACATGTTATTTCCCCGACTGAGGTTGAAATTCAATCAGATATGTCGTATAGTGAAAAAGTGATTCAGATTCTAGCTAGTGAAATTAAAGAGCTGAGAAATAAGAAAATTGCATTAGTGAAAGTCTTCTGGCATTGCCACGGGATCGAAAAAGCTACATGGGAACCTGAAGATGTTATGAGAAAGCAATATCCAAACCTATTCACTGGTAAGATTTTTGGGACGAAAATCCCTAAGAGGGGAGAGTTTAACAGCTTGATTTTTAGCTAAATCGGAACAGTGGTTTTGGAACCACAAATTTGAGGTCAAAAAATTATTTTAATATTATTTTTGGTGTTTACAGCATGTGAATTTATATTGTAAAAATTTCGTGAGCTAAATTTATCATTTAATAGCTCAATTTGAAAAAAAAATACTTAATCGCGTAAAATGCAAAAGTTGCATTCTATTTGATAAAGGTATCTAATTGATATGGCTTATTAAATGAAAGGTCCTTATGATGTAATTAGTCCATTGATAGTGGAGATCAACGTAAATGGCCTTGAATTAGGTGATTTCTTAATGTTTAAGCAAAGGTTAATTTAGTAAATTGTGATTTAAGTTTAATTAAATTAAACAAAACATAATGGTGGCCATTTTATCATCTTTTATGGCCGAATAAAGTAAAGAAGAAAGCTAAAATAGGGCTTTGGTATTTGGCACTTGCATAGCTTGATGGAGGTATGTTTTGAGCTCTGTTTTTTATGATTTCTATGTTTTTGTGATCGTTGCTTTGAGTACTAGCTAGCCCGTGCTTTAATTTTTGAAATTTTTGATGATTTTGTAAAGTGCCATTGATGAATGCTTGAGTTCTTGAATGTTTGATGATGGAAAACGAGTATTTGTTCATAGATTATCATGTTTTGTAAAGTGATTTTTACAGAAATTTCATACAAGGGATTAATTTGTGAAAATATGAAAACCTGTGGTAAAATGTGTGAAATAAATGAAAATGGGCTGCTATGAAGCTATATAAAATTCGGCTAGCATGGGTTGTCCTTATATTTCATGAATTCATAATTTTATGAAATCGGGACTAAATTGAATAAATGTGAAACTTTAGGGGCTAAAGTGTAAAAATGCCCAAATAGGTATTTTTGGATGAAATTGAATGAATTGATGAATAAATGAATTAAATTTGAATGTGTATAGATCAAGACCGAAAGAACTCGGATTTAGATCGGGGGAAATCGAAAGTTGTCGACTAGTTGATCTGATCCGTTCATTGTATATACGAGGTAAGTTCATATGCAAATAAATGTTTTTAAATTGAATTATATGTTTAATTTTCATAGAATTGCTATGAATGTTGAACAAGTAAATACGAGCAAGAATCAACGAAGTTACGTCATTCGGAAGTCTCGTACGAGCCTTAGGAATAGTCTAGGATACAAATGTCATGACATTAGGTTACCGAGATGTGATTACCGAGATGTGATTGCATGTAAGACCATGTCTGGGACAGCCATTGTATTGTGATTACATGTAAGACCATGTCTGGGACATTGGCATTGTATTGTGATTACGTGTAAGACCATGTCTAGGACATTGGCATTGTTAATTGATTTCGTGTAAGACCCTATCTGGGACAGTGGCATCGATAGGTGATAACATGTAAGACCACATCTCGGATATGACATTGTACGAGTTATATGTGATTGCTAAGTATCCTTAACGATTTTGAACGGTTCAGCAAGCAAAGTCAAGTTAAGAAAGAATATGTGAATGACTTAAGTGACTCAGGTACGTACGAGATTCATACAAGTATTGAAAAGGGAAGTATTTGATGAATTCAATTATGATATTGAATATGTGAATAATAAGAAAGGCTTTTGAACTTGTATGTGTTTAGCTATTCCTAGTATATTTGAATTGATATGCAAATATTCATAAGATGACTTTATTTGTATATGTCTTACTAAGCTTTTAAAGTTTACTGTGTTTATTTTTCACTATTTTATAGATTATCAAAGCTAGCTCAGACTCGGGGATCGTCAGGAAACGTCATCACACTATTGATCATCTCGTTGGTACTTTTTAAGTTTTGTATTTATAGTATATAGCCTGTATAGGCTAGTAAGTTGGTATTATGTTTTGAGCTATGATTTTAGCCATGAGATTTGGGTTGTAAATGTTGGTGTGTATGGCCATTTATGTTGGCTTAAGTTATGTGTTGGATAAATGATATATGTGATGTATATAATGCCTTATGTGTTGTCTTGTTTGGTATGGTTATATGGTTGCTTTTTGGATACTTGTAAGTTGGAGTATTATTGCTTGGAAGTTGGCATATTGTGGTTTGATTTTGAGATGATGATATGGTGTGTTTTGTTATATGAAATAGATGATAAGTTGATGAGTAAATGCATTTAGAAGTTATGTAAGTTTTAATGATTTTGGCATAATGATTTGGTATGTTTTGAATATGGAATTGAGTAGTTGAAATGGTTATGATATGTGTATGAATTGGCATGTTTTGGCTACCTATAAATGTACTGAAATGGTGCCGTTTTCGTTGCTAGGTGTGCATGTGAAAAGGGTTGCAAATTGGCTTAGCAAATGGCCTATTTTTGTCCACACGGACAGAGACACAGGCATGCCTCTTAGTCATGTGCGACACACAGTCATGTTACACGGCCGTGTGTCCTTTAGGGTACCCTTCCGAATTAAGTCAGTATACCCTACAAGTTTGGCACGACATAGACACACGGGCGTGTCTAGTAGCCGTGTGTGACACATGGTTTGGCACATGGGAGTGTGGCTTGCCGTGTGACCCAAGTCAGTAACCCCTCCAGATTTCCCACGGCCAAGGCACACGGGCGTGTCTCCGACCATGTGCTGCAAGTCAGAATGTATGCCCTGTTTTCACATGGCTTGTGACACGGGTGTGTCTAGTGGTCGTGTGAGGCACAGGCCTATTCACACGGGCGTGTGACCCTTAAATGCAATAAAATTTTCTATGTTTCCCAAAGTTTGTAAACGTTATCGGTTTAGACCTGAACCTCATTTAAACATGTTTTAAGGCCTCGTAGAGCCTTGTAAGGGACAATGTGAATGAATTGAATGGATTTTGATTATGAATGTATAAATGTATGTGAATGATGTGTATTATTCGGTAATGCCTTGTAACCCTATTCGAGCGACAGATACGGGTTAGGGATGTTACATTTCCCATACAACCTCTTCTAGATTTCGATTGCTGATCTGAGTGAAGTAGGAACTTTTTGTAGAAATTTCCAATAAAATGCAAGAATTAAGGCATTAAAGAAGGTTAGAAGCTCCTTTAAGATCATTTGAATGGGGGAGAATTTATCATTGTACCAAATCACTTGGTTGAAGTTCTTAAAACAATGCAATTCTCATTCTCATTAATGTTATTAGAGAAATGTACAAGTTGAACCCAATGAGATTTCCTCTCATTGACTTTAAGTTGACCATAGATGCAGGTTAGCCATATTTTGAAGTTGTTATCCTTAATGTGATAAAAAGTATATTTTCATTTGTTGAAATAACAAAACAGTAAATGCTTTTACGCCAAAGGAAAAGGGTACTACCCCTACAATCAGTACCCACAAAATGCTCAAAATTCCATCTTAACCAAAATATAAGATAGTAGTGATGCTTAGCTTTGGTTTCCATAAGAAAGCAACAATCAACTTTGAATCTATCAATAAGGTGGGAGCATCAGAACATTGTTAAAGGATTTCCCATTCCCCTAGCATTCTAGCTAAGGACTTTCATGATAACATGCCTAAACCTTTTAGCAAAGGCAATAACAACAATATCATTTTCAACAATTAAAACATAATCAACAATAGTAGGTTAAGCAACATTGGAAAAAGAAACAACAAAAACAACTGTAAATTAATCATCAACAAAAGAGATATTTTAAGTAGTAGTAGTTGAATAATCTTAAACAAAAATAGGAGATTCATTTCAGTTTGCATTTTTATCATTATTTGGGGAAGATAGCGTTCCTCTTTGTGGCGATGGGGGACCCACTGGAGTGGAGCTTTCACTTGCAAATCTTTTTCCTTTTTGATAAACACGTAGGCTAAAGTCATTGATGGGCATAACCTTATTTAGCATCACAGAGAACGGTAGCAGGAAATGAGTTGGGTTCAGGATCTTCAAGGTTCGTAGTGTGTCTTCATTTAGTACCACGATGACCATTAGAAGAATATTCCTCTCCCAAACTATTACAAGTGGGAATTGCTAGGAAGAACCATGTGGCGTATAGTTTTCATGGCTAATAATGTCTTTTGGCTCTAACTCAACCCCTTGAATAAAATCCAATCTATCCAACACAGTGGTGTCTTCTCGATTAGTAGCAATGGTGATATCTGTTGGGGATCGACCTGATTAAGAAAAAAGTAAAAAATAGCGGAAGAAATTAAGAAAGTGAACACACAAATTTAAAGTGGAAAAACACTCCAAAGAGGATAAAAAACCACGGGCAAAGATAATTTTACTATAATAGCAAAAGAACGAAATTACAAAAGATAGAAATAAAAACTAAACCCTGAAAACCCAAAAAAAAAAGAACCCTCAAAACGTAAACACAAAATTCTCTAAATGTGTCATGAGTTTTAATCTCTAGTGGGTGTATTTTTCTAAGGTTGTAAAAGAGCCTATTTATAAGCTAAATTCATATGTCAAATGATAATAAAATAATCTAGACTAATCAGAGTTTGATTAAAACAAATAAATAGAGTTTAACTGGAAGATTATTTCTCAAATTTGACTGAAATAGGAGTCATACTTAACAAATATCCACCTTGACTCATATTTCCGCAACGTCATCTTTGCCAATGCCCACCACGGGCCTATCTTAAACTCTGTAAGGAATTAACCGAGTCGATTCTATGCTTAGAAACTGGAAGAGTTCTAGCCTTCGACTTGTACCACTACAACAAAATAGTTCTAAGACGACACTTTTGTGCCAACACTTTTATAAGTGTTGGGATAGACTTGCCAACATACGTTTTGGCCAACTCTTTATATAAGGGTTGGGATATGTATGCCTAATTCAACGCTTAAATAAGAGTCAGCTTTGTCCAACACTATGCCAACACTTTTGGGCCAACACTTTCCTAAGTGTTGGAATAGACTTGTTGACATATACTTTGGCAAACTCTTTGTATAAGGGTTGGGATATGCATACTTAAAACAATGCTTAAATAAGAGTCGGCTTTGTCCAACACTATGCCGAAACTTTTGGGCTGACACTTTCCTAAATGTGGGGATAGACTTGTCGAAATATGATTTGGCCAACTCTTTATAAAAGGGTTGGGATATGTATGCTTAAGGCGACGCTTAAATAAGAGTCGGTTTTGTCAAACATTACGCCGACCCTTTTGGGCCGACACTTTCCTAAGTGTTGGGACAGACTTGCCGACATATGCTTTGGTCGACTCTTTGTATAAAGGTCGGGACATGCCTTTTCTAACTATATGAAAGTGTTGCCATATGAAAAACCTAAGCATACTCTTTTTGGACTACAACGACTCTTTTTTGAGTTGTTTAAATTTATACTTTTAAGTAACTTTTTTTAGTGTTTGCAAAATCTAATCATATCTCCATTCTACCTTTAGTCTCCTCTCCCTATTTCCAAATTAGTTCCAAAACAAAATTCTGTAAGTGCATTATTGTGTTTGTATATAATTTTCACCTTCGTTTTACGTGGGAGTTTTAAAAGGTTAAACCACAAAAAGAAAAGAAAAACACATTTGAAAAGGTTTGGCCACCAGCTAAAAAATTAGAAGCCTCCAACATTTCATTTTTAAAGCGCAAAAAAAAGAAGGTCAAACCAGAAGAAGTAAATGGCACAATAAGCAAGGCTAAAACTGAGAATGCAAAAGGAGCAGAAGCTCCTTCTCGTCTATCCTCCTCATGGCACTTCCTTTCCTACCCTCTCTTCACAATATGATATTACTGATCTCTCTTCTATCCACGCCCGTATGTTCATTCTCCCTCTTGCTTTCGCTTCACCCAAAAAAAATGATTTAAAATCATTCTTTTTTATTAATATCCAAAATCTGGATGTTGTTTAACAGAAATAGGTCCTGAAGAAAATTTTTATGGAAAATGAATCTTCAAGATTTCGATTCAGATGCCTAAAAGCTATATCTAAGTTGCACAATGAATTTCAATTTTCACATTTTCTTTTATTAAAAGGAGGTTATTGGGCGTTTTTTTTTGCTAAAAGGTATCCACTTCAGCTTCCAATTGTGACTTTTGTGACGCCAATTTATCACTCGAACATCGATAATGGAGGTTAAATTTTCCTTGACATTCTCAATATTATTTTGTTTCCTTTATTATTTTTGTGGAGGGGATTTTTTATTCATACCCATCTCATATTTTCTAAAGATTTACAATAAAGATTAGTCATTTCTCAGATCCATTGATGTTTTGACAACTTTTGTTGGTTTCCCTTTATTTTGGAGATTGTTTTTTTAAGCATTCGTTGATGTTAATATTTAATGCAATTTTAGGCAAATAAGAATCTATATTTCTTGTTTCTTCATTTTTTTCTATTGTATGCTATTGATTGTTTGGAAATTTGAATCTGTTAAATGTTTTCATTGATTTGATGTAGCTTGTTTCTATTTTTATGCATACAAGTCTTGGAAAAACAATTTCTTAAGTTTGATTTTATTATAGCATGAATTGATAGACAAGTACGGTAGGGGATAAACTTGAAAGATGAGATCTTGACATTTGTTTAGGTTTCTAACTTTAAAACTTTAGATTTATATTCACTCAAAGAATGTTTTTGATCGTATGTTCCATATAATGGATCATTGATCTTCATGCGAGTGGAACCATGTAACACCCATTACCCGTATTCGACGCTAGAATAGGGTACGAGGTATTACCACACTTATAAACATGCAAACATAAAAAATCAAGACGTAAATTTCCATCCAAATTTTAAACTTTTCATAAACATTCATATCGTCCCTATAACGAACCTACGAGGCCCAAAACATGGATTGAATGTAGTTCGGGACTAAACCGAGAACTTTAGAAAATTTCACAACACTTAGAAAAATTTTCATGTTTTTAACAGCTACACGCCTGTGTGGGAAGGCCATGTGGTCACACACGCCCATGTCCCCAACCCATGTAACTCTCTGTTTGTCACCCAAGAACAATTTGAAGGCACACGGCCAAGTCACACACCCATGTGCTATGCCGTGTGGTCGATTTAATTTTCATAATTTTCATAAAACATGTGCAGACTTCACACGCCCAGGGCACACGCCCGTGCCTGAGGCTGTGTCATCCACATGGCTGAGACACACACCAGTGTCTCTTCCCATGTGCTCAATTCTAAGTATTCTATTTTGCAACAATTAAGCTACAAGGGACACACGACCAGAACACACGCCCATGGGGAAAGCCGTTTGTCATGAAAGTTTGCAAGAGAGCTTTTAATAAAACTGTTCTATTATTATTAACTAAAGAACTGAACTTAAATAGAGAAAAGAGTCCTAATCCTAATTGGGAAAATAGTTCTCTTATTCTAATAAACTACTAAAACATAAGGGAAAATAGTTCCTTTATTCTAATCAACTACTAAAAGTAAAATAAAAATATTCCTAGAATATGAATAAAACTTATATACCTAAATAAGATTTATCTACCTAAATAAATTTAAAATATATACATATTTCAACACCCTCCCTCAAGTTGGTGCATATATACCAGTCATGCCCAACTTGCTTACAAGAAAATCAAAGCTTGTCTTAGAGAGTCCTTTGGTGAGTATGTCAGCAATCTGTTGTTTTGAAGGAATGAACGGCATGCACACTTGGCTTTCTTCAATCTTCTCCTTGATAAAGTGTCTATCAATCTCAACATGTTTGGTTCTGTCATGTTGGACTAGGTTGTAAGCAATACTAATGGCAGCTTTCTATCACAGTACAACTTTATTAGTGAAGTTATTGGTTTCCTCAGCTCTTCCATAATTCTTTTTAAACATCATTTCACAAATTCTTTGAGCCATTGATCTAAACTCAGCCTCTGTACTACTTCTTACTACAACAGTTTGTTTTTTGCTTTGCCAAGTCACAAGGTTTCCGCAAACAAATGTACAGTATCCTGATGTAGATCTTCTCCTGCCCAATCTGCATCTATATAAGCTTCAATTCCTCTTTTTCAGATTTCTTGAAGAAGAAGCCCTTTCCAGGTGAACTCTTCCAGTATCTTAGAATTTGAAACACTACTTCCTCATGTTCCTCCATTGGGGAGTGCATAAATTGACTCACTAAGCTCACTACAAAAGCTATGTCTGCCCTTGTATGTGATAAGTAAATTAACTTACCAACTCATCTTTGGTACTGCCCTTTATCAACTAATTGACCTTCTTTATTTCCAAATTTTACATTTGGATCAATTGGTGTGTTAGTTGGGCGGCAACCACTCATCCCAGCCTTTTTTAAAAGATCAATCACATATTTTTCCTGAGAGACCACAAGACCCTTCTTTGATCAAGCAACTTCCATTCCAAGAAAGTATTTCAAAAGACCCAAGTCTTTGATCTCAAACTCCAATGCTAGATGCTCCTTGAAACGCCTTATTTCATGCACATCATCTCCTGTAAGAATGATATCGTCAACATAAACTATATTAACTACTATTCTACCTTTTTGTGAATCTCGATAGAACATTGTGTAATCAGCTTGCCCTTGTGAGTAACCTTGTTTTTTAACAACTTGAGTGAACCATTCAAACCAAGCTCGAGGAGACTACTTTAGACTATACAAAAATTTCTTAAGTTTATATACTCGAGTTCCAAATTTTTCTTCAAAACCTAGAGGAGGATCCATGTAAACTTCTTCTTCAAGTTTCCTATTTAGGAAAACATTCTTCACATCTAGCAGCTATAAAGACCAATCAAGATTAACAGAAATTGATAAAAGAACTTTAACGGAATTTAATTTGGCTACTGGAGCAAATGTTTCAAGATAATCTATCCCGTATGTTTGACTGTATCCTTTAGCCACCAACCGGGCTTTGTATCTATCTAAAGATCCATCTGGTTTGAATTTGGTTGTGAACACCTATTTACAGCCCACTATTTTTTTCCGTACAAGTAATTCCTTTGTTTCCCATGTACCTATTTTTTCAAGAGCGCGCATCTCCTCTAAAATAGCTTCCTTCCACTCAGGAACCTATAAAGCATCTTTCACATTTTTGGGTATTTTTACAATATCGAGACACGAAACAAAGGTTAAGAATGTCGAACACGAGGATTTATAGGATACAAAGTTAGACATGGGATATTTGACAATATTTCTAACACCTTTTCTTTTGGCAATTAGAATATCTAAATCAGAAAATTCATTGGCTGGATTATGAACTTTACCTGGACTTTTGACAAGATCTTAAGGGTCGGATTCTTGGTGATGAATCTGGTGGATTCCACTTTGTTGATTTCAATTTCTTCTTGAGTAAACAATTAACTCATTTGTTTGTTCTTTATTCTCAGTTCAGACTCCACACCTTCATACTCCTTTTCATTAACATTAACATCATTAATTTCTGTGTTAATCATAAATTTGCCTTCCCCATTATTAGAATCCCTATGTTGTATATTCCTAGTCTTTTCTTGATCAATTATAGAATCTTCCTTAGTATAATCCCCTCCTTGAATATTAGAATCAAAATAAAATTGTATTTCAACAAATGTAACATCTATGGTAACAATAATCTTCCTATCAATTGGATCATAACATTTGTAACCCTTTTTATTAGAGGCATAGCCAACAAAGACACATTTTTTTGCTCTAAGATCTAGTTTACCTCGGTTGAGAATATGAACAAAAACACAACACACAAAAAATCAGAGGGATAAATCTGTGATTAATTTAGAGTTAGGAAAGTTATCTTTAAAGAGATGAAAAGGAGTTCTATAGTTTAGAGTTTTACTGGGAATTCTATTAATAAGATATGTAGTTGTTAACAAGGCTTCACCCCAAAGATAACATGGTACCTGACTAGTGAACATCATGGCTTTAGTCACTTCTAGAAGATGTAGATTTTTTCTTTCTGCAATCCCATTTTATTGTGGTGTATTTGTATAAGAACGTTGGTGGACTATTCCATGTTTGGTTAAGAAAACACCTAATTGGTCGCTAAAAAATTCCCCACCATTGTCAGTCTGAAATACTTCTATTTTCACACCAAATTGTGTTTTCACCATAGCATAACAAGACTAACACACATTTTTAACTTCAAACTTATCTTTTAATAAAAACACCCAACAAATTCGAGTATGATCATCAATAAATGTGACAAACCAACATTTTCCTGAAAAAAGTCGAGACTCTTAAAGGTCCCGAAACATCACTATGAATTAACAAAAAAGGTTTGGAGGCTATATATTTTTAAGGTGGAAAGAATGACTGATAATGTTTAGCCGATTCACAAAATTCACAATAATATGAAGAAGGTCTTTTATTTTTAAATAGATTAGGTAAAAAATATCTTAAATAGTAAAAATTAGGATGTTCAAGCCTATAATGTCAATCATAACCTTATCAAAATCAGAAACAGAATTTAAACATAAAGTAGATGTTGATTGACTTAGATAGTCGTCTTCAAGAAAGTAAATTACACCAAATTCTTTAGCATTGCCAATCATCCTCCCTGAGACCATGTCCAAAAACTTACACATAGAGGAGTCAAATATAACATGACAATTTGAGGACTGGGATAATTTACTGACCGATATGAGATTACAAGCTAGATTTGGCACATGTAAAACATCATGTAAAACCAAGGAAGGCGAAATGTTAACAGTACCTTTCCTGCCTATTGCCGAGAAGGACCCATCTGGTACTTTGATCTTTTTGTTTCCTGCATAAGATGTGTAAGTTGAAAAAAGAAAATGACTACTAGTCATGTGATCACTAACTCCAGAATCAATGATCCACGTGTTTGATTTACAAGGCATGACACTGAAAAAAATAGAAAAATCAGTACCTGATTGGGAAAAAAAGGAAAAAGGATTATTGAATGAGTTAGCAATAGAAGAATTCATCTGAAACTGTGGTGATTGTAAAAACTTGTGTAGATGCTCTAATTGTTCCTTAGTGAATGGAGACCCTTCCAAAGAACTTTGGCCCTCATAATTTCCATTAGTTGTTTGGAAAGCTATGCTATCCCCTAATTGTGAACCACGACCATTGCCACTCTTTTTCCTTCCATTTGTCGATTTCCCATAGAGCTTCCAACACGTTTCTCGAGTGTGCCAATATTTTTTGCAATGATCGCACCAAGGTTTTTTTCCTTTTTTTCACTATCATTATTATTTTTAATAGTTACAAGAGCAGAATTGTCATCATTAGCTTCAAACCTTGGCTTTAACATTACTTTTCTCCTTGTCTCCTCTCTTCTAACCTCAGAAAAAATCTCACGAAGTTTTGGAATTGGTTTTTTCCCTAGGATCCGAGATCTCACTTCATCAAATTCTTTATTTAAACCAACCAGAAACAAATAAGCTCTTTCATTCTCTTCTTTTTTACATAGCTTTTACACCATCTCTGGGACACTCCCGTTCATCATTATAACACTGGTCCAATTCTTTCCAAAGAGACATCATCTTGTTATAATAAAAAGTAACTTCTTTTTCCCCTTGCCTAGCTTTCTAAAGTTTTATTTTTAACTCAAAAATCTGTGAAGCATTTTATAAATTTGAATAGGTTTCTTCCACAGCGTCCCAAACATCTTTAGCAGTTGGGAGATCAAGAAAAGGTTTACCTACAGATGCTTCCATGGAATTAATAAGCCATGCAATTATCGTAGAATTTTCTGACCTTCACTTGCTCATCTTTGGATCACCCACCTGTGGTTTCTCAACTTCTCCATTTAAATGACCTAGCTTGCCGCACCCATCAATTGTTAATTTTATGGACTGCGACCATTCTAGATAATTCTTGCCATTCAGCTTGTGATATGTTAGTTGAAAAAAAAGGTGAGACGCCTCTGTCCCTTGAGTCATTGTACTCTCGGTAGTTGTTTCAATGGTAGAAATTTCTTCCTCTATTTGATTGCTGGATCTCTTATCTTGGTTGTTTTAACCATGATGTTACTAGAAATTTAACCTAGCTCAGATGCCATGAAAGTTTCCAAGAGAGCTTTTGATAAAACTGTTCTATTATTATTAACTAAAGAACTGAACTTAAATAGAGAAAAGAGTCCTAATCCTATTTGGGAAAATAGTTCTCTTTTTCTAATAAACTACTAAAAGATAAAATAAAAATATTCCTATAATATGAATAAAACTTATCTACCTAAATAATATTTATCTACCTAAATAAATTTAAAATATATACATATTTCAACATGTCACACACGACCTAGACACACGCCCGTGTGTCTACCTGTGTGGACAAAACAAAGTTATTTACCAAGACATTTTGTCACCCTTTTATGCATACACCTACACAACAAAACATAACACCAATCCAAGCAATTACAATCAACCAATTCAGCCAAAATCAAGACATCCACACATCATTCACATGATACCATTTACCACATACAAACATCACATGCTTATCAACTTCAACCATACAAACTTTGACATCCATGAAAACCTCATCATATGCATAAATACTTTAACCAATATTAGCCAATTTCATATGGTCATTTACAAAATGAATTATCAACCAATATAGGCTAACACATTAGGACAATTCAATTATGACACATAACAAAATAACCAAGTCCTTATACATGCCATAACTCAAAATGTTAAATTCTTTGGTACCCAAAATAATAAGTTGATAGTGTGATAGAGCCTTTGACGATCCCCAAATCTAAGCTAGCTTGGCAACACTATAAGACAAGGGAAAAGAAAGGGAGTAAGTTATATAGCTTAGTAAGTTCCCATTTAAATAATAAGCATTATAAACTCACATTTAACATACAATTAACTTGAAGTAAATTAACATAAATGTCATTATAAATCTCATAATTAAACTTACTCAATCACAATCTTACCGAGGGATTCATCACATATCGAGCTCTTTAAGCATGAGTTTTATGTACATACTTGTACCAATTTACAACATGCCATAGTCTTTCACAACTTCGACATTCTTATTGCATTTCCCGTTGAACCACTTGAAATACTAAAGAATACTCGGGTATCTCGCACACATAGTATCACACCAATGCCATATCCTAGATATGGTTTTACATAGGATCTCGTATCAATGCCAATAGCCCAGCTATGGTCTTACACGAAATCTCATATCGATGCCATATCCCAGATATGGTCTTACACATAAGCTTAATAACCCTAATGTCATGACATTTGTATCCTATCTATTCTTAAGGTTCAATCTTGGATTCCATGCTTGTCGTAACTTTGACGAACACACTTAATGGTCGATCATAATTCATACAATAGTAAAGCATTTAAAATATATTTAAAGCAATGCATTATTTACATAAGAACTTACCTCGGTACAAAAATTGTAGGAAATGGACCTAATCGTCAAATACTTTGTTTTTCCCCCGATCTAGGTCTGAACCTCATTTCTCTTGATTTATAATAGCAAATTTAGCTCATTTATTAATCACATTACTCAATTCAGTCCAAAACTTGCATTATGGAAAAATTATATTTTTACCCACAAACTTTGACATATTTACATTTTAGTCCTTAAGCTCGTAAGTAAAATCTATTCAATTTCATCAAGAACACGAACCTCTTTCAAGCTTATAATAGTGCAAATTTTCCATTTAATCACACTTTTATACACATTTTGAAATCTTTTTACAAATTGGTCCTTTTGACATTTTCATCAAAAATCATCTAGCAAAAGTTGTTTATCTAACATTAAACTTGCATAATCTACCATTAGACATCAAAATACACAATTATCTAACATGGGTCAAACCCTAAACCTCAATCATCTCTCAAATTAATGGTAGAAATAGATAGATCGAGTGATAACGACTTTAAAAATGTAAAGAGCATTAAAAATGGGATAAGAACAGACTTACAATCGAGTTTGAAAGTGGCCAAACCCTAGCTATGGCTTCTCTTCTAATTTTTCGCACAAGCATGAAGAAGATGGAATAAATTTTGGCTTGATTTTTTCTTTTTAATTCTTTTAATTACTAAATGACCAAAATGCCCTTTTCTCAAAACAGTAAAATTCTCTCACCTCATGTCTATTTTTTGTCCAAATTAAGTAAAATGGTCTAATTACCATCTAAGGACCTTCAATTTACAATTTCATAACAATTAGACACCTCTAGCATGTAGAACTCAACTTTTGCACTTTTTACAATTTAGTCCTTTTTGCTAAATTAAGTGCTCAAATGTCAAAATTTTCAAACAAAATTTTCATGAAATCATTCCATAAAATTGTAGACCATAAAAATGTAATAAACCAAGTTTCAATAGGTCAGATTCGTGGTCCTGAAACCACTGTTCCGACTAGGCCCAAAATCGGGATGTTACAATTTGCCTCCTCGAATTCCCACGTGGCCTTTTCAACCCCATTTCGTTGCCAAAACACTTTCACTAGGGCTATACTCTTATTTCTGAACTGTTTAACTTCTCGAGCTAAGATCTTGATCAGTTCTTCACCATATGTCATATCAGGTCAAATCTCAATCTTTGATGGAAAAATCATATGAGAGGGATCTGATCGATAACGGCGCAACATCAGCACATGAAACACATTATGAATCCTTTCGGTAACCGATATGCCATTGGCCCTATTCTTTCGGTAACCTCATACTGCCCAATGAAATGTGGACTCAACTTGCTTTTACGGCCAAATCGTAGAATCTTCTTCCACGGAGATACTTTCAGAAATACTTTATCACTGATCTGAAATTCAATCTCTTTTCTTTTCAAATCCACATACGACCTTTGTCGATATGAAGCTACTTTCAAGGAATCACAAATTACCTTTACTTTTTCTTTGGTTTCTCTAACCAAATCAACCTCATGAATCTATCTCTCACTAAGCTCGGTCCAATACAAAGGCATTCGACACTTGCGACCATACAATGCCTCATAAGGTGCCATCTTTATACTCGACTAAAATTTGTTATTATAGGAAAATTTGACCAATGACAGATATCTTTCGCAACTGCCCTCAAATTCTAGAACATAACATCGGAGCATTTCTTCGAGTACATGAATCGTCCTTTCAGACTGACCGTCGGTTTGTAGATAAATGCGGTACTAAAGTTCAGCTTTGTACCCAAAGCCTCTTGTAACTTCTTCCAAAATCTCGAAGTGAACCTCGAATCTCTATCTGAAATAATAGACATAGGCACTCCATGCAATCTCACAATCTCCAAAATGTACAATTTGGCTAACTTATCAAGTGAGTAGTCAGTACGTACCAGAATAAAATGAGTCAATTTCATCAATCTATCAACAACGACCCAAACTGTGTCCCGAAGGCACTTGGTGTTTAGCTTTCACTTGTTGACAAATCAAACACTTCGAAACAAACACTAAAATATCTCATTTCATACCTGACCACCAATACAATTTCTTCAAATCATTATACATTTTTGTACTACCCGGATGCACAGATAAACAACCATTAGGTGCTTTTTGAAGAATTTTCTGAACAAGCTCGTCATTTTTTGGTACACAAATTTTGTCTCGGAACATCAAACAATCATTGGACCCAATATGAAAATCAGAATCACTACCCGATTCACAAAGAACTCTTTTGGCTTGCAAATCACTGTCACATTTTTTAGCTTCAAAAATTTGTTGAAGAAATAACGGTCTAGCTCTCAATTCAGCTAGGATAGAACCATTATTGAACAAATTCAAACATGTATTCATTGCTCTCAAAGCAAACAAATTCTTTCTACTCAACGCATCTGCGACCACGTTTGCCTTACCCGGGTGATAATCAATTACTAGCTCTAATCCTTCAATAACTCAAGCCATCTCCATTACCGCAAGTTCAAATCTTTCTAAGTAATCAAGTGTTTTAAACTCTTATGATCAGAAAAGACATGACATTTCTCACCGTACAAATGATGTCTCCAAATTTTTAAAGCAAACACAATGGCAGCTAATTCCAAATCATGCGGATAATTCTTCTCGTGCAATTTTAATTGTCTCAAGGCATAAGCTATCACTTTGCCCTCTTGCATCAACACACATCCTAATCCATTCAGTGACGCGTTATTATAAATTACGAATTCTTTTCCCGGCGCAGGTTACACTAAAATCGGCATCTCAGTCAATAATGCTTTCAACTTCTCAAAACTTTGTTGACATTTTTTAGACCATTCAAACTTAACATCTTTTTGCAACAGCTTGGTCATAGGAGTAGCAATCATCGAGAATCCTTTGACAAAACATCGGTAATATCCGACTAAGCCTAAAAAGCTTCTAACTTCATATTCATTTCTCGACGGTTTCCAATCGACAATAGCAAAAATCTTACATGGATCAACTCGAATACCATAACCTGAAACTATATGTCCCAAAAATCTGACTTCTCGGAGCCAAAACTCACTTTTACTGAATTTAGCAAATAACTGTTTATTTCTCAAAGTCTGCAATACAATCCTCAAGTGTTCGGCATGCTCGGACTCATCTCGAGAATAAATCAGAATGTCATCAATAAACGCAACCACAAATTTGTCCAAATACAGTCTAAAGATCCGACTCATTAAGTCCATAAAAATAGCAGTTGCATTTGTTAATCCAAAAGGCATAACAAGAAATTCATAGGATCCACTCGGACGTAAGCTTGGAGTTATCGCTCATTGACACTAATAAGAAATCATCACTACTTTCATTGGTCAAATTAGCACCAGTTACATCTTCCTCGTTACTCTCAGCAACTCTTTTATTTCGCAGTTTATAACAATCTGCTTTAGCGTGCCCTAACTTTTTACAATAGCGATACATTTTGTCTCACTTATTTTATGCTACCAAGTCTATGAAGATACGTTGTTAGGTGCTCCATTTTATTTTCCCATTGAGGCCGAACCTAAACCTGTGCTCGAGAGATAGTTGTCCATATACTGATAAGGGATGTATGGATTATTGAGAAGAGAGGAGCCGTGGTGGTCCCCCCTAGACCGCCCAGATCCCACCAGTGAATAGAAAGTTGGATCTACATTGGATCTCACTTGAATCGCCCCATCTATCCTCCTGAGGAGAAGTTTGGTTTCAAACCCCGGTTTCACGGTACTTGTACGCTATCGGTCATTGAGGAATACTTAGGCTTAGAGGGTGGTCCCCCTTTCTCGGGTAAAAGCGATCAAAATTCGAATACGCCGCATTTTACTAGGAAGGATAGAACCATGGGAACGAATCTACATGGCTATCACCTTCTTTGGCCAGATCTTCCAACCTTTTCACAATTACAATTCACTTAGAATATCTGCCTTGCTATCTGAATCAAACCCAGTATTGAGTTTGTTTCTACTCAACAAATGACCCTTCACATCTTCGAATGAGAGTTTGTCTCTGCTATAAATTAGGGTCTCCCTAAAAGACTTGTATAAAGGGGGTAAAAAGCACAATAATAGCATAGCTTGATCTTCATCATTAATCTGAACCTCAACATTCTTTAAATCATTTAAAAGAGTAATGAATTAACTGATGTGATCTCTAAGAAGCTCACATTCATTCATGCGAAATGTACATAGAAGTTGTTTCAACACTTAATGGTTAGTCAGAGACTTAGTCACATAAAGAGTTTTTAACGTTTTCCACAAGGGGGATGAGGTCTTCTCTATCAATACCGTATTCACGAGGCATAATTAGATTGTAGATAAGGTCTTTTCATCAAGCTCTTCTCATTCTGTTTGATTTAAATTCAACTAAAATTAAACAAATTTGTTAGCAAGTTCGGATGATTGCAGACAAATTTTGTGAGGCCAATTTGAATTAGAATTGCCATCATCCGAACTTGCCACAGATTGAAATTTGTCACACCATCGAACTTCTTTATTTCAAATCTTGTTGCTGTCATCTTTGAATGGGCTAATTTATGAAAACTGAACTAGCTCTGATACCACTTACTGGGGATTGACCCGACTAGGTAACAAGTAAAAAATAGCACAAGAAATTGAGAAATTGAGCACACAACTTAACGTGGAAAAACCCTCCAAAGAGGATAAAAAATCACAGGCAAATATAATTTTACTATAATGGCAAAAAAATAAAGATTACAAAAGATGAAGATAAAAGCTAAACCCCAAAAACCCAAAAACAAAGAACCTTAAAACCTAAACACAAAATTCTCTAAATGTGTTATGAGTTCTAATCTTGAATGGGTGTATTTTCTAAAATTGTAAAAGAGTCTATTTATAGGCTAAATTTATAGGTCAAATAATAATAAAATAATCTAAACTAATCAAAATTTGATTGAAACAAATAAATAAAATTTAACTAAAAAATTATTTCTCAAATTTAACTGAAATAAGAGCCATACTTAATAATATCAATATCACTAATTTTAAAGTAAAATTAGCGGATTGATTGTCAACATAGATAACAAAATTAAACGAATTTCTACTAAAATTATCTCCATAGTGAACGGCAGCGTCCGTTGAAGTGTTTAATTAAGGAATAATAGATAGGGCATTTCTTATTCTTCCTCGCCTAGCTCTCTCTCCCTCATGACTGAACTCGACGTGATTACCCTCATATTCAAAGAGAAGACGAGCATTCGCGAATGTAAATTCAGTGTTACGGAGTCCAAGAAATATGGAAATATTGTTCCTAGGCTAAATAGAGGCCTCTACAAAGGCAACGGTTCCAAGACACATTTCTCTAGGCATGTAGAACACTGACAATTCAACAAGGATCCTTTCAATCTCAATAAATTGTCTATCTGCCCACCACCACTGTTGATTCCTTCTCTATAACGGGTAACAGTAGCAGGAAATTGTCTATGGATCGTTTCTTATAAATCATCATCAGATGGGATGGCTAAATAATGGGGTATAGCGTCAGTGAATGGATTTGGTTGTGAGGAAGAGACAAAAGGGGTTAAAATGAGGAACAATTGCAAGGGAAGGACGTGTACTTTGTATTTGCTGAAATAATAATAAATAAATATAGTTTTTTCCTGGTAAATATAGTAAATAATATCCAATATTCAGTTCCCTACCAAGTACCGGATATATGTATAGGAGGGGAAAAAAGGTTAGGGTTTCCAAAGCAAAAGTATTCTCTTAGTTCATGTATGATATATCATGATCACATAACTTACTTTTATGATGATGGAATTGGGTCCATAGACACGTGCAAATGATGGGTTTTTTTTTTCTTTTATATCTAAAAGAAGTGTAATCTGAAAATGAGTTAAAAAAAAAACAAAAAAATTGAAATTTATTAAATGCTGATTTTTTAGAGTGAATGTACGAATAGAGGAGGGATTAAACCGAGTTGATGACTAATGATGGTTTCCCACCGCTTCTTCCACCGTGTGGGATCCACTCTATCATGCTAATTCCCCTTCACAAAGTCTTCTCTCTCTTTGACCGACACTCACCTCAGTTTATGAATTTCCAGTAAAAAGAAAAATCCCTGACATAAAATACAAGTTTCATATCTTAGTAGGAAAAATGTTTGTAAAACCATGAACATATTTAGATCAATATTTAGATCGTCATTTGGTGATTACCTAATAATCAACGTCAATATCGAAGAAATCAATAAATATTTTCTTCATTGGGAGCCTGCAATTGCTTAGTCTAATATGTGTGACCCAAAATTTGAAATTCTAACCACCTGATTCATTGCTGCTTTTGTTGAACTATTGCAAAGGCCCCCACCAATTTCATTTTCCTATTGCCCTTACCTTTACCATTGATTTACCATATATCATATATCATAATTAGTTAACCAAAGAAAAACTACAGTGATCTCATGTTATACTTCATCATACATGATTGATTTCATAAATGGAGATAAAAATTCTGTGTTAAGAGTATAAAAAATTTATGTTAAGAGTTAGATCATGTTTTGTCTCATTTATTAAAAAAATGTATAAATTAGTCGTCATACATTAGATCAAAGATCAAGTTGGTCCTTTTTGTTAAAAAATTCATTCATTTTTATGATTAAAAATTGTGTGGTTGTTAAAATAACCAAATAATTACACATAATATGCCACATGTACCTCATTTTTACGTACACGGATCAATTTTTAATAATAGAAATAGAAGAAATTTTTATTAAAAAGACCGGTTTACTCTTTAATCTAATAACATGGACTAATTTATTTATTTTTTTAAATAAAAAGAATAAAATAAATTTAACTTTAATACAAATGCGTCAATAAAACTTTTATAAACATTGAGACTCTCAATCATATATATATCATTTATAGGTATATATTATACTTCTTTCCTTGTCATTGTTGAAGAATATATTATCTTACTCTATTTGAGTAGCTTTTCTTGAAAGAAAAAAGGAAAAGAACACATTATAATTTTCAAATAGGAACACATATAGATAAACCAATTTTACACAACATTTGAAAATTCAAAGTTCCTTTTAGCTGTTTTTTCAAATTTCAATGTTAATCATACGTGGATTAGTTAATGTAAACCAAAAAAGAGAAATTCAGAAAAAAAAAAGCAAAGTAATAATCAGCTTGACATGTGAAACATAAATTTCAAAACAAAATATAAGAGTAGGTGCAGAATCATGGATGCCTATGAAAGTGGGGGGAAGATAAATTTGAGAAAATATCATTCTTTCTTTTCCTTAAATGTTTGTCGTGATTGAAGGAGCTTACGTGAGGCCAAAAATTTGTCATAATCATAATCTAAGATGTCAACACTGATATGATTACTGCATGCATTGTCGTCAAGCTAGAAATGACCAGTTGGCCAATTGCAGTTAACCTCGAAATCTATCACCTTCTCCAAGTAATCCTTCTCTTTTCAAGAAACAGGTAGATCGATTTTGACAGCTTAACTTAATTCTACTAGTTAATTCCTTAATGGAAGCTGTTCTTTTTAATTTTTATGCGACACAATTGTTTTATATAGGGATAATATTAACTTGCGCAAAATAAGGTCTATAAGTACGATTTTTTATTTTTAGTTAGGGTTTTATGTTGATTTTAAAATTAATTAAGAATATACGTCGATTTAATTGGAAAGTTTGGCCAGTTAAATAAGTTTTTTTAAAAAATTCGTTTAACTTTTTAATTAACAATCAAATTTTAACGGTTTTTTGAATATTGTGGTCAACGGTAAAAAAATAAAATAAATACCCAATAGTAACTTTTTTTTACTCTATGATTAACATTCTTATTTCATTTTTTTTCATTCACATTTTCCTCTCAACTTTCTCAATTCTCTCAAATTCTCTCAAACTCTCTCAAGTCTCTCAAGTCCCTTGTTTTTAATATTCTTCGATATTTTTATTTAAAAATATTAATTTTTAATTATCTCTTTTTTATTCATTTAAATTGATTTCTCACGAATGACCGCCTCCCTAATCTTCTTTGACAACAAGCATATTTCTGCCGCCCAATTAGCAGTGGCAAGATTGAAATTTAAATTTTGTAAATTTTGTTAATGTTAAATTTAATTTTTTTATTATAATTATATTTTTTTTGTGTAAATAGGTGGACGATCGTGTTCTGGAGGGTTTCGTCCATAATATGGGGAAGCTTACGATCCCTGAAATTCATGGCCACTTGCAAGCAACTAGATTCTTACATGCATCTTGTATGTCCGGGGGTTGCAAACTCGATTTGCCACTAATCAGCGCGTTGGTGGAAAGATGAAGGCCTGAAACACACAATTTCTACCTTCCATGCTGCAAGTATACAATTACAATCAAAGACGTAGCGCTACAAATCGGTCTGACAGTGGATAGGCCAGTCATCACGAGATTTTCAATCATTCCGGGCAAAGTGACCCTCTGCTAATTACTGTTGGGGAAGGTCCTAAAGAAGTTCGAAGGTGGTCAAATATCGATGAACTAGTTGAAGGATAATTTCAACAAACTCCCTAAAGACCCTGAAGACTGGATAGAGGAGGTATACAACAATACTCCCAAGCATACATCATAAGGTTAATCAAGAGGATTTTAATGCCCAACAAGTCTCGAAATTTGATGCACGTAAGGTGGCTACTACACCTAATGGACTTCAATGAGTGTGGGAAACTAAGTTGGGGATCTGTCGTATTATCCACGTTATATTGAGAGATGTGTTGGGCCACGCTATCGAGTGTGGCATTAATCGGTGGTTGTTTGCTCTTACTGCAGTTATGGGCCTGGTGGTGACTATCGTTTCTACGTCCTAAGGTGACTGACCCATATATGTTCCCGTTGGTGACAAGGTAAACATCATTTATTAATAAATACATAGTTTGTATAATAATTTTTATTATTATATGTTTCGACCAACATATCGCTTGTACAGGTGGAACCATGGGCCGAACTACTTGAGATTGCCCGAGGATCTAGAAGATATTAGGCTGTTATTAGATCAACGCTCGGAAGCTGATGTTAGTTACCTATTCTTTCAAACCTATATTAATTACATAATGATTTGTAAAAACAAAAAAATTCATAAGTAACGATATTTACAATTTTGCTTTTTAGTTTGAATGGATGTCGTACACCGACATCGATGTCATATCCTGCATCCCACTAGAAGTGTTGCTTAATCGACAGATGTGGGATGCAAAAGTGTCATTGGTAGTGTACATGACAATGGAAATCCACGAAATAGACCCGGTGTTGTGGCAGTTCTGATAGAGACAATTAATTTTGTTACTACCGCAAGACCTGAAGGAGCTGCACAAGATGGACATGCGATGAAAGGACAACATTGGCTGGTCAAAACGGTACGAGGAGTACATCAATATGTGGGATCGTAAGATGCAATCCATATATGTTCGCGAATAAATTTTCTCAGTGGACATAGTAATAGTTGATGATTACTTGGCATCATTCAGAGTCATCGGAAAGATGTATTTGCTATCACCAGAAGAGAGGAGTCAGCAAATTTGGGTGAAAATGTCACATCGACCGCCACAACATACTAGGAGGGGACGCGGTAGCACAACAGGTTTGTTATCTGCTCCGACAGAAGATGCGCCACCTATGGCTGCGCAATATCTAGGTCAGTTCGGTCTAGGTATTCCCACTCAATTAAGTAACCTTTTGTTTTATTCATAGGCACCACTGTACTATGAACCACCCCACACGTGGTCGATTCTTCTATTCTCATAGATATGTATTTTGCTCCACCAACATCCCCCGCATACTACACCTCTATGTAGATATCAATGTCAAACCCCATGTCGGGATAGACGCCGATGTACCCACAGTCATCGATGCAAATGCAGTGGTCGATAGCGATATTGATGCCTAGTACCTTTCTCATGTACCCGGGATTTAGGGCGCCTTATGGCTTCATGCCTATAGTGACCTAAACATCACAACATCACTATTTTACGCGGGTGGCTCATCGTTGCAACCGGTGGACGAAGGAGTGACGGATACATGATTGTAGTGGAGGATGATGTAGCAATCGACCACGGAGGAAGATAATGACGGTGTCGATCCTAAAGATACCATCACCCTAATGTACTCAGGTGATAATGACGATGAGGAGGAAGTTTACAGGCCTGCACTATCGGATACACCTCCAAATGCTACTCTGGATGCACCTCCGGTGGTACGACCAGTTATACGCAAAAATTCTTCATGCGATCATTATTCATAGACTTGTAACACACTTTTTCCTCGATGAAACCATTGATTGTATTTTTTCTTTTAATTTTTTAATGTAATTATAGATATGTCATAAATAAAAAAACTGAGGTTATTTATTCAAACAAACTATTTGTCATTATTACTATATATGTTTCATCGATAAATAACAAATGTCAAATTTTATTATCGATATATTGTTCTGAATATGAAATTTTTTGGATTTACCTTGTTATCGATAATTTTTTTAGATTATGCTATCGGTAACTAAATAAATTGTATGTCCTTAAAACCAATCACACTACGGAACGTCGACCTTTATAGTTCATACTAAATACAAAAAACACTATTAATATGGCACGCGCATATGAAAATAAAATTTGGTTATAAGAAAAAAAACTAATGAATATGAAATTTGGTTGAAAGAAATGTTATTGACCCTGGAGCCCCAACGTTTCCCTGTACATAGAACATGTTGGCTTCGTATACCCTGGGTTTCTACAATACCTGCATAATTTCTATTGATCACGTCTCTTCCAAATATCTATATTATTCCTTATCCGGGTGGAATTTGAGCAAAATTTTAGGACACAATGCACGTCCTTGTTTGGCACCAGCTCAAACGATGCGCTGGACACAAACGACCACATACTCTTATCTGGGACTAATAGGAATTCAGGACTCCACACATTACAAATGCATTATAGTTGATAGACGTCATTGTTGTAAGGCGTGTACTCAATTTGTATGTTCCAACATGTGACAATTACATACCAAGCTTCATCATCCCTCACTAATATAATTTCTCATCTTTCTATTTCTCCACTATAAACCATTTCTCGTGTAACAGTCCAGTTTTGACCCTAGTCGGAACAGTAGTTTCTGGACCACACATCCGAGTCATAAAAATAGTTAAATATTATTTTCCATGCTTATGATGTGTGAATTAGCATATGTGAAAGTTTCATCTGAAAATTTGATTGTTTGTGTGCTCAATTTGATAAAATGACCTAATCGTGTAAAATGTAAAAGTTGTCTGTTGTTTGTTAAAGTGCTTAATTGATTTGTCTTATTAAAGGAGAAGTCCTTAAGATGCAAATACACCATTAGTCTAATGGATGGACATAAATGGTCATATGTTTAATGATTAAATGTCTTTATATCAAAGGGTAAAATTGATAATTAGTTAATATGTTAATTAAATTAAAACCAAAAGCCATCATATTCATTATTTATTTGTTCATCAACTGAAAATACAATAAAAAGAAAAGAAAAAAATATCTAGTTATGTTTCAGCACTTTGAGCTTAGATTAAGGTATGGTTTTGATTCGGTTTTTGATAATTTCTACATTTTTGTAATCGTTGCTTCGTATACTATCAAACCCATGCCTTAATTTTTTATTTTGTTAACGATTTTGAAATGTGCCATGGATAAATTCATGAGTTTTGTGATGTTATATGTTGAAATATGAAGTTTGACGTTAGGTTTACATGTTTTGTCTTTTGGATTTTTGATGAATTTGAGCAATATGGGCTAAATTGTGAAAATGTTATTTTGAGGGACTAAAATGTGAAATAAATGAAATGTATAGAGTTGTATGAGAGCTATAAAATTCGGCTAAGCTTGTGTACAAGCAAATTTTGTGTATTTTGTGATTTTGTGAATTAAAGACTAAAGTGTCAAAATGTAAATATGTGAGGGCTAGTTTGCAAAATGCCTAATTGTGTATATGGATTGTTTTGAATGAATGTCTCATTGACTAAGTTAAATTTGAATTGATTTAGATCAGAAACTAAAGAATACGGAATTAGATCGGGAAAAGTCGAAAGTCGTCGAGTAACCGATTCAGTTTATCTGAATCCGTACGAGGTAAGTCGATATACAAATAAATGAGTTTGAATTGAATTTTTATTATTCTTATGATTTGAATTGTGATGAATGAATGTATGAGCTAAATATATGCTATCTGAGAAAGTATCGACAAAGTTCTGAAGTCCGAAAAGCCCCATACGAACCTTAGGAATAGTTAGGATACATATGTCATGACATAGGTTCTGATATGTGATTTCGCGTAAGACCACATCTGGGACGTTGGCATTGACTTTTGTTTTACGTGTAAGACCATGTCTGGGACATTGACATCGTATCTGATTTCGTGTAAGACCCTGTCTGGGATAGTGGCATCGATGTTTGATTACATGTAAGACCATGTATGGGACGTTGGTATTGTATATGTTCTTTGAGCTATCTGTGTATCCTTATATTTTCGAATGGTTCAACGGGCATTCCGAGAAAATGAATGAATAAGTGAATATATATCCGATTCAGGTACGTTCGAATTGTGTACTATATTTGAAAATAAAAGGTATGAATATGTGCAAATGATGATCTATGATCCAAGTATATGAATATGAAGTTTGTGTTGGTATTTGGCTCTAAAGTATAAGTAATTTGATAATGTTTATATGTTTTAAATGATAAGTTTATTTGTATATGGCTTACTAAGCTTTTGAAAGCTTACTTTGTGTGTATTTGCATTGTTTTATAGATATCAAAGCTATTGTGAGCTCGAGGATCGTCACCACACTATCAAACCTTATTTTGGTACTTTGAAAATGTACATATTAAAGTATGACATGTATAGGCTATAAGTTGTGGAATTATATTTTATGATGTACATATTTAGCCATGTGATATGGCTAGTTTGTGTTAGAATTTATAGTTTTATAATGGTATATGATATGTGATGCTAATGTGAAATTGTGGTATGTTTTGGTTGGCCAAAAGAAATGGTCAATGTTGAGAAGTTTTGGTAAGTTTTGAGTATTTGATTGAATGATGTATTGATCATATGTTTAGGTATGATTTTAGTTTAAGTTGTGTTATGAATTGATTTATGAATTAAGATTTGAAATTATTGATAATGTTATAGCATGAATTATGTTTGGTTTGGTATAGATATTGGCTGAAATTATCGTGTAAATATGCTTGGTTTGGTGTTTGTAGGTTGACTCAATTTGGGGTGGCAAATTGGCTATTCAAATGGCCTATTTTTGTCCACACAGGCAGAGACACGGGTGTGTGTCTTAGCCGTGTGTCCCTTGGGGTACCCTACAATTGTAAGTCAAGCTCAAACACAACCAAAGCACACGAGCGTGTGGCTAGCTGTGTGGCCCAAGTCAAACTCGACCATGGCCAAGGCACACGGGTGTGGTGAGCAAGTTAGTATGTATACCCTGTTTTGACACAGTCTAGACACAAGGGTGTGTCTAATGCCGTGTAAGGCACACAACCAGATTACACGGGCGTGTGACCTGTACTTGTTTGAAAAAAAAATGTTTAAGTTTTGAGAAAATTTTGTATGTCTTCGATTTAGTCCCGACTCTTTTCTGACGCGTGTTTTAGGTCTTGAAGACTTATATAAGGAACTCTATATTGATGCTGATCTCTGATGCTTTTATGTTTATGAAATGAAAGTTAAATGTTTCAATTATCTGGTAATGCCTTTAACCCTAGTCCGACGACGGATACTGGTTAGGGGTGTTACATCCTGGTCTTAAAAATTTCAGTCATTAAAAGTATTTGGTTTACGTTCAAGGTATTATTGAGTTGTCAATGATACGATATCGCTCTAAGCCGCACACATTTCATATATCATGCCGAGATGGGATTATTACCTCTGAAGCCTATCCTAAAAATTCGGTTATAGGGTATTTTGCTTTGTACGATCAAGGGTAGAAGTTGACGTAGAGGTATCAATTGAAGGTCGTTATATGGTAATGGATCAAGGTATAACAGGGGAGTCAGATGACTGTCGTTACGTAGCTACGAGCTCAATCTTTTCGAATACTTGAAAATGACGCCCTATAAATACCATACAGAAGTTTAAGGGCATATTTTATGGAAAAATTCTAGGGCTTCTAGCTATAATCAGTGTAATTTTTTTCTCCATTTCTAGGCAATCGATACCTTTAGCCTTTATTCCTGTTCAAAGGCCGGCACCATCGTGGATGCAAGAGGACTCTTAAATGGGGAGCAACTGTTACGGTGTAGTAAAGATGGTGCTCCTTTCGGAGTGATGATATTTGTCGTTATTACACAACCCATTAATAACTACAACCATTGCCACGCTGAATCGAGTTTGACTCGAGTTTACAGTGTAGTAAAGGTAACCTGAAAGCCTTCTTGTGTCCACATCGTTGTCGGCTTTCGGATAAGAATGAAAGGTTAGAGATACCGACTACTTAAAAATAGAGAAAAAAATTTCATTGCTTACACTGAAAGTCCCTAGAGTTTTTTCGTATGATTATGGCCTCAATCTTATGTATGGTATATTTAGAGCATTGGTTGTGGGTATCCAAAAAGCTTGAACTCTTGATCGCATAACGACAGTCACCTGGCCTCCTGGTTATACTTGAACTCGTGACTGCATCACGGCTGTCGATTAGGACCTTCACGTTGAATTCAACCCCTGATTGCATCATGCATTATTGCCTTGAAATCGAATTTCCCCACAATGGGTTTCTAAGGTTATGGAATTCCCCTAAAAAATACCTAAAAATTTCTACCGTTTCAGTCGAAAACCCTGAACACTTTCAAAATACCCTAAACCCTCTGGTTATACTTGAACTCGTGACTGCATCACGGCTATCGACTAGGACCTTCACGTTGAATTCAACCCCTGATTGTATCATGCATTATTGCGCTGAAATCGAATTTCCCCACAATGGGTTTCTAAGGTTATGGATTTCCCCTAAAAAATACCTAAGAATTTCTACCATTTCAGTCGAAAACCCTGAACACTTTCAAAATACCCTAAACCCTAACTCTAGGAGAGAGAACAGGAAAGTGCGTCTAGTTGGACGAGCTTTCTAGAAAGCTCGCCTAGCTAGCCACGCTTTCCAGTTAAATCAACCTATATCCCTAATTTATTTTAAAACCAGTGTAAAATCCTAATTAAAAATAAAAATCGGCCTATAGGCCTTATTTTGCCCTTAACTTGAATTTGCAAATTTGTATTTAGTAGGTCATTAATTTTTTTTTTTGGATTTATTTGATCTTTGAATTTGTATTCTTTTAATTAGGTTAGCCCCTCCACACTAACACTATTAGTTTGTGCTTATATGGTATTTTTAGTCAATTTAATGGTGCCACGTGGTAGGTTATTAGAACTCCACATGGCAAACATAATTTTTATTTTTATTATATTTTAATTTATGTTTGCCAAATTGCACATTGAGAGGCTACCTCATGGCACCACCAAATTGTCTAACAGTGCCATGTCAAGACAAGTAACAATTTTAGTGTGAAAATATCAACCTATTGATGGAAAACAAATTTAAAGGCTAATTAAGTTCAAAAAAATTTAAGAATCAATTAGATACAAATAGATAAATTTAAAGAACAAATTATATATATTTACATTTATAATATTTTAATATGCCAAATGTTGTTGTGTGTAGAACCATGGAATATAATATTTTGACATGTTACAGGTGAGGAGTGAGGAGATTGAAGAGATTGTGGAACTGTTAGAGAAAAGTAAGAAAGGCTTTGGAACTTGAGTTTGGAGATGTTCTTCCGGTGAAAGCTCAACAAACATTTTAATTAAACAGAAAAAGGAAATTTAAGAAGATTGTGTTGGCGTTAATCTTTTTATATCTTATGTCTATATTCTTTTTTCTAGTTGTAAGCATAACATATGTAAGACAGATGTATATCATGTAATACTCTAGGTGATATATATTTCAATATAACAAAAATGATAATCATTACTGTTTTAATTAATGTTTTAGCCTTTGTTTCATACTTGAAATTTAATTCCTCTCAATGATTTAATTTTTTTATTGTTTTAATTTAATAAATAAATCCAATTAATAACACTATTAAATAATTTTGATTAAAATGGATTATGTGGTATCTTTAAATGGAAAATTTTTCTCACATAATCAAATACTGCAGGCGTTGAAGGCTAAGTAAGCAAAATAAAAAATAAAAAAAAGTTAAAATGGGGTGTAAGGTTTTCTATTCTAAATCCAAAGTTGTAATGTTATTCGGTGTTATTTTAAAGAAGCTGAGTAAAAGTTGATACTCTTTTCTATGCTTATATAACTTCCCTACACCAGGGTATGCACAGCTAAACCCTTAAAATGAAAATTTTTCTTTTTTTGTTATGAATATCTTATTAAGTGGATTTTTATCATGATCAATATAAAGTTTTGGTACATGATCAAGATAAAATTTTGGTATACTTTAAATTCTAATAGTTATTAGAATTAGATCTCTACTTATTTTATACTTCTTATGCCTATAAATAGAGACTCTGATGAAGCATTGTAACCACCCTTTTTTTATCAATAAAGTACATTCTCTATTGCTTTCATATTTTTTTAGTCTTTATTCTCTCCATCTCTCATTATTTTATAACACGTTATCAGCACAATGATTCTCTATTTTTTCAAAATCTTTCGAATTCGTCCCACAAATCAATCTCAGAATGGATGCTCATAATAATAGTCAAGATGATGACAATAATGTTAAAGATTTTCAGGTATATTTTACTATGTTTTATTTATTATATCATATTTATTATAATTGGAGAATAATCATGACAACATGAATGGATAGATTCTGATTTAAAATCCACGTATGTTTACGATGGTGATTATGAAATAAAAAATCAATAGAAACGTTTAGAAGTTTGTCTTACCAGATTTGTTACATTTCCGAAGTGAATGTAAACATAGAGAAAATAAAATATATACTCATGGACTACTAAAAGTGGGAACATAATAATAAATAAGAGAACAATGAGAGTTCTCAACATAACTCTTTAAAGGGTAAAGATAACTTATGTTATCAATATATGATATGAAATATTATTGGCCACATATGTGGCTTATGCCCAAATATTTTGTTTCTGTTAATATTCTTTGAGGAAGGATATGGAAATGTAGGAATGAATTCTATCTATATAGATAGAAAATATTTATTTTATTTGGTATTGAAACAAACAAATATTATTCCAATATTTGATAGTACAAAATTAGTTGAAAGCTCCAGAAGAGTTAATATATTACTATCTAAAAAGCACAAAATTTGTGATAGTTAATACATTACTTTTAAAAGTTATTTGTAATGAATCAAATATTGAGATTGTGAATGAGGAGAATATTATATTTCATATGAAGAAAAAAGAGGATTGAGTTATTAATTTATATTTATTTTATAATCTTTGAGATATTCTTTTGTCATCATCCCTATTAAAGGGTTGAAAGCAAAATATTTGACTATGAAAGATCTACTTATAAGCGATAGAATATGATAATTCTATCTAAAGCTCATTATGGTTGGATGCACCTGAAGTTGCAAGTTTTTTCAAAACTGAGTATAACTCTACAGTATTTAGAATAAGTTCTCATGTAACACCCCAAACCCAGCCCAGACGTTATGGCTGGATCCGACATGCCACATCGAAGCGTTCAAAACATTTTATATTGTTGATCCAGAAAAACCTACTTAGTGTTTTAAAAGATAATTTCATTATAGGTTAAAGTGAATGGAAGCTGTGCACCAGGTAGGAAACCGGAAAAGAGGAGGTGAGTCTATCGGACTACTTAAGTACCAAGCTCCCTTCGGATCCAATCCTAGACATGCACACCGCCATTGCCACACCTTAACGTCATGTATATTTCTAGGAAACCGATTTGATTAAGTCATTTTTAGGAAAAATGATTAATTTTGGAAAATACTTTCATTGCTGAAGCTTTGCTTGTTGTCGTGTTATTTTGAAATCAATTGTTGTTTTTTTTCAAAATGCGCCCTAAAGCTATCCAATTTCAACAGTTAAAATAAGTAATACCTATCTTAGTAATACATATTAAAACCATCAAAAATAATTAAGCTGCCTTATTACATTTAAAAACCCAAACCTCAACGTAAATAATAGGATGTCCAGTTCACCAGAAGAAAACTAAACTTTCAGAACGGGTGGCCACTCCGAATTCCCTCACAGCTCCAAGCCCACTATGGTTGGGGATTTCCTGCGTGGATGAAAATAAAAGGGGTGAGTTTGGGGAAAACTCAGTGTGTAAGGAAAACCCATTCAAAGCCCAAGTCAGCTCAAGCCTATTGGGCCTAAGCCCATTCAGGTAACAGTGGTACTGGACCAGAGCCCTTTTCAGATTACAATAAACTAGGCCTTAGCCCCTTATTCAGATAACAGTATGGCCCATAGGCCCATTTCAAAATACATGCAACATCAATAACATATGCAAGCCCATTTGGGGAGACTACTCAACCCACCAACCACTACATTCCACCCGTACCAGCCCTACACTCCATGTGGGGAATAGCTCAACCCACCCAGCCCAACACTCCACAGTTGCAGCCTTGCTGCTCAGTTAACAGTAAATTGAGGCAAAGCCTCCAGTACGTGGACAAGCCACTTTCAGTACTTCCTCCGTCAATATCCCAATCCCATGCATCAGATAATAACAACATGGCATGCAGTAAATAACAACATGGCAAACATGCATTTAGGTCAATTTAACCCTAGGGGTATTTCGGTAATTTATCTACTAGGGGTAAAACTGTAAATTTTCTACTTTTAAAGGTATTTCAGTAATTTATCTATTTTAGGGTTTTTCATGCATATTCCTACTTTTCATGTACTAACAGAATCACGTACAGAGGGTTCTTACTGAATTGGGCCCGTTGGCCCATCATTCCAATTTTGGCCCATTAAGCCCAAAAATATCGAGGGCACAGAAATCATGCACTTTGCAATCCAAATTTTGTAGCTTACCAAAAACATTAATCGATTTACCTCACGAGCATTCGCACACTCGCAAATCTACAAAATACCGGTTTTCGGCATTTCGGCTTTTCGACTTTTGCCGATCTAGACTAAGAAAGATGGTGTTAGTTACACACCTGTTTGCGACGATATGCTGACGAGATCCACACATGAACTGCCTACAATTGGATTACTAACACATTAATCTAACTATTCAAATACGAACTACGTATTAACCCCTTACAATATTCAGCCAACCACACCTACAGATCATAGTAAGCTTATAAGAAATCAATAAGCAACTCATTAACAAATTTTTGTCAATGTTTACCACATAATCATAATCTCACTGCAAGCTGTCTTCCTGAACAACAGTCACTAAATCATTTAAAACTGGAGCTACGAAACTCCAAATCAAGTGCCGTTAATTTTACCTGAAAATAGACTCATATATATTCTATCCATAAAATTTTCATAATTTTTGGTTTAGCCAATCAATACCAGATTTTTCTTAAAGTTTCCCATGTTTCACTGTTTGACTAATCTGACCACTCTTCATTACGAATCAAATTTATCATTGTACAGAATTCAAAATATGTTCTCATTTATTTCATTTGAAAATAGACTCATTAAGCTTTAATTACATAATTTATTCAGCTTCTAACTCATCTCCCACAATTTATGGTGATTTTCCAAATTCACATTACTGCTGCTGTCCCAAGCAGATTTATTACCAAATCACTCTTTCACTCATAACTTGCATGCATGTTTTTTTTAAACATGTATATCACCAATCAATCATCACATATCTATGATTTTACTTAAGTATAATCTCCATTTCATCATTTTAAAGCACAACATATTAGCCGATTTTTCCCCTTAGCATCTAAGCACATGCATGCTCATTTGTTTGGCTCAACTTCACATATCTTCCATTTTTCATCAAAAGAACATGAAACAACAACCATTTCCTTCACCAAAAACCAAAATATGCTTCAAGAGTTAAGGTAGAATCAAGAAGAACTCATGAACATCAAGATAGAAGCAAACTACCATGAACTTACCTTCAATTTTCTTCCCCAAGTGACCGAACATTAAGAGCTTTCTCCTCTCCTTTCTCTTCTCTAACTTTCGGCTATGATGAACAAAGATGCACAAAACTTTGTTCTTTTCACCCCTTTTTCTTTTAATAAAATTTCATATTTCATCCATTTAATTCTTTAATACAAAAGACATGAAATGCCCATCATGGAACATTTACCTAACCCATTATCATGGAATATTTACTTAATCCATTATCATGGAATATTTACCTGATCCATTATCATGGAACATTTACCTAACCCATTATCAATTTGTACCATGAATTTTGGATATCAAGTGCTCATATTGTCTACAACAACATGATGGCTGGCCACTTCATGTAAAATGGGAGGTTTTTCAAGCAAATCCTCCTATTTTGCACTCCTATTTATTTGGCCACTTCAATTTAGCCTATAGCATTTTCAAACATTTTCACATAGCTCCTATTTCATAATTTCACTCCCTTTTTCTTATGGAACAAAAATTAACTAAAATTACCGGGTTCTATCTTAAGCTTGGGCCTTCTAGAGGCCCACAAACATAATTAAACCTATTCCAACATTCACAGAACTCCTGAAAATTGGGGCGTTACATCTCAATTAAAATTACGTGGTAAAATATTACTGATGAGAACTTGTAATGGAGAAAACTTATGTATGAAAAGTCATTGGTTATGCACCTGTTGTACACCTGGAAAATAAGATCCACTCTCAAAGTTTGCTATTAATAGATTTTTAGGCATTTGAAGATTTTGGCATATCCCCTGAAGCGAACACTGCATATAATTATTTGAAAATTATCTTTATTGACTTGGTGGCATTATAGACTTCACATTGATTCAGACATTTTCAGTAGTAAATGTCACAATAGTATTTATATGTGGATACAAATTAAAAGGAATGATAATAAAGTTATCAATTTGTTACAATTTAGTACAACTAAAACACATGTTAAAGTAAACCAAAAGTTTACTAATACAAATACGTTTACTACTTGGCATGACCAGTTAGACCATCCTAGATCGTATATGATGCGAAAATTAATTGAAATATCATATGGACATCCATTAAAGAACCAGAAGATTCTTTAATTTAAAAGAATTCTCATATGTTACTTGTTCTCAATGAAAATTGGTTATTAGAAACTCACTAGCTAAAGTTGAGATTTAATGTCTTGCATTTTTGAAACAAATATGGGCCCATTCATCCGCCATATGAATGGTTTTGATATTATATGATTTTGGTAGATGCATCTATAAAATAATCACATGTGTTATCAACTCTTAACCTGTCATTTGCGAGATTGCTTGTTTAAACGATTAATTTCAGATTATGCAACTAAAACAATTCATCTTCCTAATGTTGGTGAGTTTACATCCCAAGTTTTCAATGATTATTGCATGTCAATTGGGATAAAAGTTGAACATCCTGTAACTCATGTTCAGACACAAAATGATTTAGTTGAATTGTTTATCAAATGCCTCCAACTAATAGCCAAATCATTACTTATGAGAACAAAACTTTCTATTTCAACATGAAATTGTATTGGTTTACATGTTGTACACACCAAGCTAATAAATTGTAAATACTCCCCATTACAATTTATTTTTGTTCAAGAGCCAAATATTTCCCATCTTAAACTTTTTGGATGTGCGGTATATGTTCCAACTGCTCTACCAAAACGCATAAAGATGGTTCATAATAAGAGATTGGGAATGTATATTTATATGAGTCTCCTTATAATATTTTTGAGCTATTAATTTGAGATTTAATTATAACATGAGTTGTGAGTTTTGCTAACATTAGGGGGAGATAAATAATAACTTATAATGAGTTAGGGGGAGAATAATTTGAACCAGAAGTTCAATAAGGATAACTCATTACAAGTTAACTATTAGATGTATTTAAAAACTTAATAAAAATAACCTAGTGTTATATAGATTGATCAGTTCCAAAGATAAAAAATTCTTCTAGATGGTCATATTGTGGACGCAGGGGCTCCAGAAGAGACCCAAGACATAACTAGTAAGTAAAACTCCAGAATAGATTCAAGTACCTAAAACTGAAATTTGAAATAATGAAAACAAGAGATCTCGATAAGTTATGCCAATTCGAGAAAATGTGGTACTGAATAATAAAAGTGGTCAACAATGATTTTGCATGTAATAGTAGTATTGAAATAATGAAATAAAAGGAGGATATTGGATAAATCTATTAAGAAATATAGATATAGAATAAATTGATCAAAATAGAAAGACGCAACTCAAGTACAATTAAATTTGTGGAGTTTTTGGACCAGTAGTCCAAATATCTAAAGGTATAAAGCCAGTAAGGGTGCAATTGAAGTAGTTTTACAAAAACAGAATAAAAATATGAAGTATTTTGCTAAGTACTGATATTGATTATGAAAAGATATAATATTCTTTTGTGGTGGATGCAATAACCTTTAGATATATTATTAAATTGATAATTCATAAAAGATTTAACTTGCGTCTAATGGTTATTGTTACAACCTTTTGTGAATAACTATATATTAAAATTTATATTAAAATCCTTGAAGGATTTAGGATGCTAGAAGCATATTGAAATTCTCGAGAAATTGTTCATTTATATGAATTGAAATCATTTGAACATATGTGGTAAATTTGACTTAGTGAATAGTAGTTGAAAGAGGATTACAAAATTATCCAAAATACCTATTTGTGTTTTTATAAAAGAATCATGATTAAAGTTTGTTATGATTATTGTTGAATCTCCTGAAGGAATCAGAATATATTTCCCAAAATTTTCCCTTACTCATGACTTTTAAAAGAATGGTAATATAAATGTTTAGAAAATACATTCAAATAGTCATTTGAAAAACTAGTATTCAAGATTGATATGTAGAATATGAGAAAGAATGTGATGTTTCCATGAGGGGGAGTAAATACAAGTTGTACTATTTTTCCCTTAATCGAGGTTTTGTCCCATTGAGTTTTCCGGTAAGGTTTTTAATGAGGCAACATATTATGCGTATTATAGATTGTGTACTCTTTTTCCCTTGTTAGGTTTTTATCCCACAAGATTTTTTCTAATAAGGTTTTAATGAAGCACATTATCTACCAATGGACATCCAAGGGGGAGTGTTATGAATATCTTATTAAGTGGATGTCCATCATGATCAAGATAAAGTTTTGGTATACTTTAAGTTCTAATAGTTATTAGAATTAGATCTCTACTTCTTTTATACTTCTTATGTTTAAAAATAGAGACTCTGATGAAGCATTGTAATCACCCTTTTTTATCAATAAAGTACATTCTCTATTGCTTTCATATTTTCTTTGTTCTTTATTCTCTCCATCTCTCTTTATTTTATAATGTTTTTATCCATTTTATAATTTATAAAATTTTAAATTAGTAATAGAAAATTTACATTTTGACCCCAAAATGATAATAATTTGATTTAATCTTTTAAAAATTATAAAGATATAGGCTACTAAAATAGGAAAATTACATTTTTACTATCATAAAAATATACAACTTAATTTCGTCACTAAAAAAAAAATTTTCTACTTTTGCCTTTGCTTCCATGTGATTTTTTTTTGTATCTTTTATGTTTATTTTACTATTCATGTTTGGGGTTCGTGCTCGCCCCCTCTTAATAATATCATTTCTAATGTTCAAATCTGCACTCTCTCCTAATAATCTTCGTGATTTGTGACTTCCACACAGTCTTAAATTGACTATATAAATAAAATATTTATTTTAAAAATATCACATAATTCAATAGAATTTCGTTGATGATGTTACTAATTGTATTTAATTATTAAATAAAATAAAACCTCAAATAGAGAGATTAAAAGTGCAAGAATTATAAATAATTATTAAACACTTCCATTAGTGTTGAAAACTACTTCCAAGGGTAAGTTTAGATGATTTTACTATTAATTTATATATGGTATATTTCTGGTAATTTCTCTCCAACCTTATCCATCAATTTTTTTCATGATTTGGCAATGTTTTATGTTCATCAAAGAGACGTATGTCGCCAAGGATCAAATCTTGATTTCAGCTAAAATTTAGAGAAATGCCAGATAATCAAAAACATGTTCACGAAGCAAACATTAAATAATTGCTACTTTCATTAAAACCCAAGTGAAGAGCTTAGAATGAGCTGTTTTGCAAAAGGAATCAAACATTTGAAATAGTTGCAGGCAAATTTGTCAAACGTAAAGGATTTTCATGGCAGTGAATGGCAAGTCCAACGTGCGAAGGGAACGAGCAAAAGTCACATCAGCCCGGCAACAAAATCTCAAATGTTGAATCCCTTATTTGACAATAGGAAGGGCATATGCATGCGAGTGCTATACAGCCATTTTTCTTCAATTTTGGGATACATTTCACATTTTGAACTTTAAATTTGCTCTTTATTTTTTGAGTTTTAAGAAAAACGCATCACACTTCCAATCCAATCCAATCCAATTCTTTCTTTCTTTTTTTCCTTCAAATTTCTTTACATCATACTATTTATTTAATGTTTTATTAAATTGGTGTCAATCAAGTCATCATTTTAATTAAAAAATTAAGGAAATATATTTTTTTATAATTAAAATAAGTTCTATTATTCGTGAGTAATTTATTTTTTTATTTAAAACTAATAAAAATATACATATGGCGAGATTTGAACCGATACTTCTTACATTAGTAATTAGTAAAACCTTTAATTTACTACTAAGTTAAAGCTTTATTTTGATTTTTTATATCATATTTTAATTTTTATTGTGCATATTTTTTTTCTCCATCAATTGTATATATATCTATACTAATGTATTTGATTGCGTTGGTGTTACAAATTAACTCGATATCAACTCAAAATTAATTACAACACCATAATAAATAATTTTAATTTAATTTTTTTATTTTAATATTATACACACTTTTATGTTTTAAATTTATAATTTTTACACGCATACACATATGATAGAATTTCTAATATAAAATAATAATAATATCCTCAAAAGAGAATATTATTGGTTTGAACATTCCTACTTTCAACCTCGCAAAATCAGTGCAAGGATAGATTCACATACCTATCAACTTTATCCATACAGTTTCAGTGAAAAAGTTTGTAAAGACATCTATTTTAGTCGTATGCTTTACTGAGGCAGTGCTCATGATCCCCACATAATTCGGACAGACTTTAGGTCATATATATACAGATATCATATTCGTTTGGTTAAGTCTTATCTGACTGATTTAGTCATTATTTTTTTACTTTTTCTTTAAAATAGGTAAATTAAACTCGCTTACTCTTTCCCATATTATTTTCTTTTCAAAAAAAGTTATTTTATTTAACTTTTTGAATGTACCCAAAATAACTTTTAGTATTATAAATATAAATAATTTAACATATTTTATGTTAATCGTATACTATAATATTATATATAAATTATATAAAAACAGTATGTTAGTTCTGCAATTTACCAGATTTGTTGACATTTTTTAACTAAAAATATTGGATTTATTTTTACATGGTTTAGAGGTTTTTAAGCAACAGTTTATTGGATTGAGTTACATTGAAGATTTTTGGTATGATCGAATTTCTTTAATTAAAGAGATCATGTTTTTAAAAGACAACTTCTCCTAAAAGATATATTTGATTCTTTATTGAGGATCTACTCGGACAAAATTCAAGGGGATTGAACTTCACAATAATTGATGTTTTACAAGCCTTAAACACCTATTTAAAGAAGGCTTGTTTATTTTTATTATGTATGATTTTGATAGAACACCTAATTGTTCATTATGAAGACTTATTTTTAGTGTAAATTTATTTTAAACAAATTATTCATGTTTAGGTTGTAACTAAATTTTTAAGGGGAAAGTCTCAATGAAGAGAGTGACATAGTTAATATATAGGAGTGAGGTTGCAACTTGGTGAGTAAGTTGAGCTTAAACCATATCTTGTATTGTAAATTGATAGCGGATTACTCTCTAGGCTAGACCCTATAAATGTAGGAAAGCTTTTTAAACTGTATAACCAATTTCTATGGATTTATATTCTACTCTTTTAGTTGTTCATCTTGTTGCAACTAAATGTGCAACAAACAAGAAAATTCAATGAACTCTCAAATGGTATAAGAGCAAAACACTTGGTAAATTAAGTGAAGATCATGTCATTAAATAGCTTAAGATATGGAAGAAACATTAACCTCAAGACTTCTATGCTAGATGGCTCTAATTACGCTTATTAGAAGGCAATTGTGATGGCGTTTATCAAGTCTATGGATAAGAATACTAAAAACTAATACTAACAACTATTACTAATTGTACTAATAGCATCTTTAACTAAGTAACCACCCCTTGACTAATTTGACCCACACATGAATAATTCAAGCTGATTGAGTTAAGCTGGTAGACAATATGTTGCTTAGAAAAACCACATATTTCCCTTAAAAGAAACATCATCATTTAAGTTCATCCAAATTTAAACAAGCGTACATAATCATGTTAGATCTATCTCGTAAAATACTTTAATAATTAGTAACATTGGATCTTAAAAGTGTGAGAAGTCCTATACGAGTAGCTTGGCACAATCAAAAGGGTTTGAGAGGAAAAATAAACTAAATAATTTTACAAGAAGAAGAAAGAAAATTTTAGTACTATTATTATATTATTATAATATAGTATAGCTATTAGTTTTATTATCTAGTACATTAGTGGTGGACTTTATTAACTTTAGGAGTCGAGTTAAAAAATTGTAATGTGTCTAATTTATTTATTCATATTTTTAAATATCAATTTAGGACACATGATTGTTGTAATCTTACTTGTGGAATTTAAAATCTCCACTAGAATATAAAACAATTATCCCTATTATTTCATTCTTTAACAAAGATTGTTACATCAATCTGTCGGCCAATTTGAGTTACTTGTGGCCTCAGTAACCCATTCTACGACCATGTTGCATTTTCAATCACAGTGACGAAAAGAAAGCGTTCATTCAACTAGCCATGGACAATCGCATCAATCTCCCATTAAAGTTACCTTTGTCCTTTCCAGGCATTAACAAGTCGCAGGTTGTTGGACTCAAAGATCACCTTAAGCCACCCTTTCTTTTTTACTAACTTAGTTTGTGTTCCATATCTTGTCCTTTGGCCACTAGATTGCATAAGTATGTTGCTTCTAGCCACTATACTGCCCAGGTGATTTATAGCAACTATAGCAATGCTTGCAACCTTTCATTCATTATTAACTGGTACATCAACATTGATTATAAAAACCTAATGCGAGGTTGTACCTAAGAAGTTGACCTCCTCATGAGTTCCTATCTATAATGTTTATTGCCTTTGGAACACATACATTCAACAAACCCCACTTTGGCATTAATCCTAAGATGAATTGTAACACTCCTTACTCATCGTAATGATCGGTATGGATACAAAATGCTACAATGAAACATGCAAAACATTCATAGCTTATGAATTTAGAAATACTATTCTTTAGAATAGTTTTTAAAAAAAATCACTAAAACAACTTTGAGATAATTAAGCACTTTCAAAAATATTTTAAAATCATTTAGAATCAATGTGCAAAAGATTGGAGGTCTACGGGATCAAATACGAGCTTCAAGGAGCTTAAAATAACCAAAATATTGTAATGGCACCTGTCTAGGTGCAAGGTACTGGTACCTTGGTTTGGAACTGTAGCTTTTTAGCTATTGACTTGCAATGTTTTAATACATGCAAGTATATGTTCCCGAACTTAAGTCCTTTGGAGCAAAATTTTGCTATCTTACTACCACATATAAATACTTAAAAGTAGTGTTTCAGAACCTTGATGAAAGGGACCAAAATTGATGTTTAAAACACTCTAAAACCATTCCAACACACCTCCTATTCAAGTGAACACATAGCATATTAAAAAAATCATTTTGAACCATGCAATTTCATGCTTGAAACACATCTTAGCCTAGGGTGTACTCACTTATCATCAAGGAAAATATTAGAAGCATTTTATAACTTCCTAAACACAACTAAAATAATGTAAGTGTCCCTCCAAATCAAATCTCAAATCAAGTGAGAAGTAAGTATGCATGCCATTTAAGAATTTATATATCAACTATGGCTCAAGCCAACCAAATAATCCTTCAAAATATGACAATAATAACATCCAAAAAAACCCAAAAGAAGTATGAAACTAACATATTTTCATATAAAATGAAAGACTCAGTAGTACATCCCATTAGGAGCCATTAATACAAATACATAAATTTCATACTCTTGAAACTTGGCAATGGTGTGAGATGGTGATCCACAAGGTGAGTTGGGCTTCTAGAATCAACACAAACCTACGCACAATAACAGCAAAACATTGAACATAAAGCTTAGTAAGTCTCATGAAATAAAATCTACTTACCTTTGTTGTTTAGACATAAATTTAGTGATTACAAAGTTAAAAGACATACAATTTTATTTATATAAAAATATTGCTCGTAAAAGCATAATGGTGAATATCATGTTAAGAATTGGTGTAACAACTTAACTTATTGAAAGAATGAATTTATTATTTATTCAAGGTCTTAATCAACTGGTCTCTTTAATCAATGCATATCCATTTAGCACACAAGTAAACCATCAATGTCTCAAGCTCAATTATTCTTATCATAAGCATATAAAAATTATGAAAATATCATTTTCTTAAGTTTATAGCCTTTTGTAATCCTAAAAAAACTAGTTTCAACACATTGGATTCAATCCCAACTCCATCATACATAGAACTAAAAGTGCTTCCAATTGATCACACCGCACCAAAGTGTTATGGCATAAGGCAACATTTCATATTTTCATTCAAGGTGCATAACTAGCTCCCTATAGCGTGCCATATATGTCTTAGCTATTCTACTAAGTTATAAAGGGCATTTCACATATGTAATTATTTTGTACATTAGCCATTCATAAGATAAGAGTTCACATTTGCATATATCATATAAACACACATATATAACAATTTCTAACATGGCATTATGAGTCCATGCGAAATAGTATGCATCCTTGTGATACTTATAAATTCATGATGATTGGGTCCTAAAACCTCGTTCAAGTCTTATATGCAACATTCCATCCAATCGATATTCAGTACCATCCAACTCAACCACTTTAACAAGAATATTAAAATATTTGCCTCAAAATAACAAGAACTTATAATTCATCACTTGCATAATTTCACTTTCACTTATTTTCATATACTAAGATTGTTCTTAACATTTGTTACTTCTACAACACATTTACCCTATCATTCCACTTTTTATTAGTGTTAATTCCATCAAAATTCATAATAATTTAGTCTTGTTTAAGCCAATTTAATCCTTTAAATTAATCATGGGACTTTTATGAATTAACTTCATTATAGTTTTAATAAAAGACAACACTATAGCCATTTATTTAATTTATCCTCATTTTTACTTAGTCCAATAAATTAGTAACACATTTAATTAGTGAATAATTTACAAATAAGTAGAGATTTCCATGAAAATTACACAAAATTTCAACAAAATAAGAAGAGGCTTCTATCTCCTTCTTTACTCCTCATTTCTTTCTTTTCCTTTGCTTGGGGCTCCTCTATCAAGTTTTTCTCTTCAATATAGTAAATATCCATAATAAATTCTAGTTAATAATTAGTCATATTAATGTCTCAACCATAAAGGATTCATAAAAGTGAAAAATAAATATGATACCATGATGAAACATAAGAGTTTTTACCTTTCTTCAACTTTATTACTTTAACCCCAACTTTTTCACACTAGCCAACCAAACCCTAAATAGAGATCATGGATAAGATTATTAGAATGGTTCAATGAGGGTATTTTTAAGGTAGAATTGAAGAGAATGGAAGGAAAGATGGTAGAATTTTAAAGAGAATAATATTGGAAAATAACCAGGAAAAGAGAAGAGAATTTCTCTCTCATAGATAGAGGTAGTCGACCATTCAAAGTAGGGATTAAGGGTTTTTATTCCCTTTTTTTTTGCCCTTTTAGCATTTTAAAACAAAAGGAGAAGGTCAAATGGTTAAAGCTTTTTAATTTGTGTGGCTAAGATTTAATCATGGTATTGAAATAGGGTTTAATTGCCCAAATTTATTCCATCACCACAAACACTAATAATTTCTCATAGGGTTAATATATAGAGAGGTACTTGAACTTGGAAACTTGTACCTACTCGGTATCGAAACTTGAAAATCGTAAGCGAACAGTTACTTTTTTTAGGTACCTAACCAACGCTATTAATTTTAATATTTTCACCCAATTAGATTGTGCCATGTGTATTAAAGAACCAATAAAATTACGCCACATGTATTAAAACAATAAAAACATTTAATTTAAATTCTTTTTCACTTTTTTAAAATTTATATTAATTAAAAAATAAATAAAAATAAATTAAATAACTTCACAATCAATAACTTCCTATTTATATTTTTTGTTAAGTAAAATACATTAAATTGAAAAAAAAACACTTATTTCCTTTTATAGAAAACCTTAAACTATCTTAACATTTTATACTCTTCTAGTCATTGTCACTCAAGATCTTCCTTAGTCTATTTCGACACTAACAAACTCTCTTTTGTAACACACCCAATCCGGTGGGTAGACCGACGAACGATGGAATTACCAAAAGACTGACGTCATCATGCAATATCACAATAAAGGTGTTTCGCTTATTAAACCATTTAATATATAATAGCGACCAAGTTTTAAATAAAAAAATGCTACTTGGTGGAATATTGTTGTTATGCCAAATACCCAAGGCAAAAGCATAAAAGTACGCCATAAACATATGTAACATAAAATTTTTAATTTTTAGCGAATAACAGTCAGCTTATACAAAATATTGTTTGAAGGTACAACTCGAACTCACTTTATACAAAGTTCAAAAAAAGAGGCTAAAACTACAAGCTACCCCGATATACTCCTGTTACAAAATAGACAAATAAATGGCTCACAAATGAGTCCGTTGTCTGTCTGGGTCCCTTCAAAGAATCCAAAACCACCCTAAAAGACCTGAATTAGGGATAAAGGAAGCTAGGTAAGTTCAAAAAGAACTTAATGGGTTCCATAAATAAACAATAACCATCTTTAGGAGGAATGAACCATTCTCAAGTGGATACAAATCATAACCAAGAATAACTCCTTGGAGCATACTAACCATGTCCACATACAATTCACAAGTGAACACATATTTGACTAAGTTTAGTGCATGGGTAGGTACTATACGCATTTAAGTACATTTGCCAATAAGTATAGTTTACTATTTGTTATTAATACATTCAAGTATAATTCACATGCAGTATTTTTACAAACATTTATACACCTATCCTTATGCTAGCTTCGGATGCTTTTCACAATATTAGTCTGTAAAGCCAGTGTTCATTTATACCAACCAAACCTCTGAAATTATCCCTATTAATTTGAACACATATGTGTTTCCCCACAAGGCTAAGATCATTCACCAATCTCGGTTTGCATTCTCATGCCCTACCGGAGGCAAAACGTATAACATATCATGTTCTCCATTTACTCCTTCCATCACATTCTATTTCAATAGACCTCCTTTATCCCCTTTCCACCTTTTCGAATACTTAACTTGTGCACCAAAGAAGGAGTGTCCATTTCAATTATTCATACATATTTATTTAGGTTTCCTATTTGCAATTTGATTAACATAAGAATGCATATGTAATTTATATTATAATGCTAACTTTACTTGGAATGATAACATTAATTTTAAACTAGTTCATTGTTTTTACCAAAAGCAAAAGTGGAAGGAACTCACTAGAAACTACTATGAAAGCTTTATCTACTCAACAGATTCTTTCCCCTTCTTACTAGGGCCTTCTCTCGCTTCTTTAGCTAAATACAACCAAACATTTCTATTAAATACAAAAACAACCGAGATTGTTACGTAAAAAAAAAAGAATCAACAACATGCAATAATTTAACTAGAGAGAGGTTTCCTTCCTTCCAAAACTTCCAATAAAAACTTATATATATATGACTTCTACCACTCTTACATTTCCTAATACTCAAACTAAAAGAGGACTTAAGAAATTACCAGTGATTGGCTTTAAAGGCAGTTTCTATACAGGCTATGATCTCAGGTTCTTCCTCTAAGCAACGAAGAATACTTCAAATTTTCTTCATAGAGAATAAAGAAAACTCAATAAAGGAAAATTAAAGTCTTTCCTCTTTTATACCTCTATTTAAATATAAGATTAAGCTCTTCCCAATCTAAACAAGATCTCTAATCACCTTACATGCATACAGGATTTCACTAATTAAGCACAACCATCAGGACTCTCTAGGTGTCTTGCATAATGACATGTTCCTTTCCTAAGGTTTGACACGTAGCTAGTACGCATTCCACTTACCACATTTAATAATCGAACGATTAACTTCGCAACAATTGAACTCACCATTGGCGTGTTCTTGCACAAGTAAAATTTTGAAAAATATAAGAGCTCGCCAAATGCGGAAATGTGAATCCGCAAGATGGTGGAACACAATGAAACGGTCGACAAGAGGGCGCGACAAAATAAAACTAGTGTAATTTCTCTACTTAGATGGGCTTTCATACAAAATCCTACTAAAATCACTTAATCAACCATCCAAAATAAAAATTCAAAAATTTTAAATGTGACATCTTTTCTACCTACTTTTTTTTATTCGACTTAAGCCAAAATGATCATGAACCCGTCTAGATATATCGTTCTAGTTCACAAGGCTAATGAAGAGCTAAATCATGGATGCATATTTCGTGGTTATTCATTTGCTAAGGGTTAGTTCCTGGGTATTCCTGCATTTAATTTACACATGGAAGGGTTGGTGGTCTAAGGCATCCTTGATCACTAAAATCGATTTACCGGTTGAAGGAGAAGACTTGCTATCAAGGATCGATTTGAAACCAAAATTAAAATAGAGCTTGAAGATAAAACATTGTCACATTGGTTTATTCACTCTTATTTCATTTCCATTTTTTTACTATTATTTCGATTTTAATTATTTATGTTATTTTTATTTTAATCAAATTTAATCCCCTTTTTTATTTTCGCATATATCATCACACGTTGTGGGTACATATATTGCCTGTCTTGTAACCTGGTTAATTTGAATGACAATTTTAGATATCCTAGTCCTTATGGGATCGACCCTACTCCCTATTCTACTATTTATATACTGTTTAGGTGTAGGAATTTTAATTTTGGTGGATTCGGCACCCATCAAAAATTAAAATTGAGTTTGAATATATTTAAAGGTTTAAGACACGTGTAGAGATTCCTTAGGTTGGTAATGTGAAAATAAATGGAGTTAGTCAGGTACCTAAAAGATGGTAACAAGTTGGCGTACGATTTTCAAGTTTAGGTGTCAGTTAGTTCCAAAAATAAGTTTAGGTAGCAAGTAGGTACAAGTTGCTAAGTTCAGGTACCTCTATATATATTAACCCTTTCTCATATTCTAATATGTCCATTAGCAAAAATACTTTTATAAAAAATTACCATTTTACCCCTTACCTCAAAATCTTATCCGATTAAGTTCAAAACTCTAAAACTGAATTATTAAACTAACTCATGACTCTAAAAATGCTCAATTTCCAATAAATTCAAATAAACAAAAAATCTTATACCAAATTACCGAAAATATTCTCGAATTCATATCAAATGAAAAATCGATAAATATTTAGGACATTACATGAATGAGATTAATGATTTAGTTATTAAATATTTCAACATTTTAGGCATTTTATATTTCCCAACAGGTGAATGCCACCAAATTCCGATAATCATATTAGCATCTTGACTTGAACATCCTTAAAAAGTGATTCCACTAGTCTATACTTGATCCAAAACCCATTGGGGTTAGGTTGTAACAAAATTCAAAGCTTTATTATACAAGTGAGAAAAAGGTCATGAGAAGTGAATATACTTTTGATACGTGATATTCGTGACAAGTTTTAAAGATTTTATGAAAGAATCGTTCTTGAGACTCACTTATTATCACGATTAAGACAAGTGTACCTATTGAACAGTAGTATAGTTCAGCAAGACCAGATTGTCGAACCCAAAGGAACTACGAGTACTAGTTTTTATTTCCTTTTTATTATCTAGCCTAAAAATTAAGAGGTTTGGTTATCTAAACTAATTACTAACTAAGAATGCACAGAAAGAAAATTTGGGAAAATACTTTTGGGAAAATTCGATTGATTAAGACAATACCTAAAGAAAAATCCACCTAGACTTCACTCGTTATTTGACTCTGAATCAGACGATTTATTCATTTAAATTGATTCGTAGAAATCCCTAAATTATATTATTATCTCTCTCAAGACTAATAATGTCTAACCCTAGGTTGAATAATTAAAATCTCTTTCTATTTAACACCCTAGAATTGCATTAACTCGATCTATGGATTCTCTTATTAGGTTTCACCCTAATCCTGCAAAATCTTATCACCCTATCTCTAGGCGTGCGATCAACTCCGTTTAATTATGAAAAATTTACTCTTAGATAGGGTCTATTCCTCCTCTGAATAAGAGCTTAACTTGAATCAATATCCTGGAATATCAAAACAAGAATTAAGAACACATAATTAAGAACAAGTCAAATATTTATCATACAATTTAGATAATAATAACAAGATCCGTCTTAGGTTTCATTCCCCTTAGGTATTTAGGGGTTTAGTTCATATTTATGAAAGAAAACATCTTAAAAGCATAAAGATAACAAAACATAAGAAAACCTAAAACTCCTGAAGGCACTTGAAGGGAGATCTTTAGTCTTGATGATGAATCCGGCTTCTAAGATGGATCAATCAGCTTCCCTTGAGTAATTCTTTACTTTCCTCCTCTGCTTCCCTCTTTTAAGTTCCTCCACAGGTGTTTAAATAGGCTTTAGAATGCCTAAGAGCCTACAAAATTGGGCTTTTCCGAATAGGGTTATACTTGGGCTCGACAGGGACACGCCCGTGTAACATGCATGTGTGCGATTACTCCAGCCCGTGGCCAAGGCTATTGAATAGGCACGGGTGTGTAGTATACCCATGTAAGTCGTGCTTCAATCCTGCCAAAGGGACACGGCCGTGTGACACGCCCGTGTGAGAAAGTCTAGGCCATGTTGATTTCCCATGTGGGTCTATTTTCTCCGTTTTCGGCCTATTTCTTACTCTTTTTACTCTCCTATACTCACGTAAGTATAAAACATGAAATTAAAGGATTAGGAGCATCGAATTCATCAATTCTAAAGAGAAACCATCCATAAATGTACTAAGCATAGGATAAAAATATGTATAATTTACGGTTTATCAAATACCCTCACACTTAAGCATTTGCTTGTCCTCAAGCAAAAATCCTCAACTCATAATCAAAATAAATTCTTCTCAATTTATAATCCCTATCAATAATATCTCAAAATAATCCATAAGTACTCATACATTGAAAATTCAACAAAAGTACATCAAAGTTTCAAACATTCCAAGTTGAGCATTTTATCACGAAAACATAAGTGTCTCCCCTCATCTACGTGATTACCTTTGATCAAAATATCACAGAGTTTAACATCCTAACTAAAGATTCACTCAAATCACTCAAGGTGTTTAAGGACCTCAATAAAAGCACTCATTAGTCAATATGAACAGTTATTTCCATAGGCTTCTTGAAAATCAAATCTCTACCACTATATATTGAACTGATACATCAATCATAAATGTCCTTTTAGAGGGTTGTAATCTGGCTTTGGTTAGGGGGTGTGGTCACAAGCTGAAAGAAGATGTTAGAATCGAGATTGAATTAAAAAATTACCTAGCTTGAAAAATAACTAGTCATCAGTTGAATACAAGTGAGCTTCTTTTCAGAAAATGGAATTGACACTCAAGCTCAAAAATTACGAATTACTACTAATATGTATTGAAGTGTTTTTTTTAAGAACAAGTCAAATACATAGAAGAACAAAACATAGCTAAACAATTAGTTCAAATCAAATCTAGACAAAAATAGGGATCAAATTAGGGGATTTCAACAATAATGGGTTATGGGTTAATATTGAGGGTAAATCAATTAATGGTTTGTTAGGCTCAAAGGGGTTCACTAAGGGTTAATTATGAAGGTAGGATTTTGTGGAGTAAGTGGGTTAAACCTAATTGCCTTTATCATCTTGACATATCAAATCAAATGGTGTGGTCTTAACATGCATAATCAAGCAAGTTCTAGAATAACAAATCAAAACTGACGCACTCATAATGAAAGTGAACATGAAAGGAATAAAATATGCTCTAAAGGCTCAAGATCTCACAAAAATTATGGCTTTTTGATGTTCAAACTTGTGAATTTCAACTCAAGATAATACCTAAGCTTAGGGAAACAACCTAAAAGTTTTTAATTCTTCAAAAATCAACTTATCATGCTTGATTCCCTAATGTCCTAAAGTTTAAACAATCAATGCATAAATACCTATGTTTTAATTCAAGACATATCAATAAAAATCATAAATTAATCAAAATTCATTCTAATAGTGATATGAGTGATTCACGTGAGAATAAGACAAAATTCAGGGATTTCTAATGATGATATGGAAGACCAACCACACTTAAGATGTACATTGCCCTCAATGTACAAAGAAAGATATATTGACAAAGATAGATGTATAACCATAAGATAGGGAGAGAAGTGAAACTTCCTGAATGAGGCATGGACTCCTTGAATTGGAGTCATGGAGAATAAACGATGAAAACAATGATGAGGGTGGAGGAGGATACTCCGGTGGTGGTAGAGGTTTGGGTTCCACCAATGCTGCGCCAAAACAATATTATATCTCAAGTTGGCTATGGTCATGGTCAAGCAGGGCATGGCAGTCGTGGAGAACCTTTCTAGTGGAGTTTCAAGTTCCTGAGTAATAGTGAGCTTTGGAGCTCTTTATAACTGTGATAGAATTAGGAACTTTTTTAGGAAATATATAAGGAAGAATAATTACTTGTAATGAAATAGCCAAAATTGAAAATTGTAAAATAATAATTATAAAACCTAATAAAAATAAACTTAAAGAAAAAATAAAAAGTAGTCTTAAAATAGAATAAAAGTAACAATATAAAATAATAAATAAAAGTTTTTAAACATCTTCATCGCTAGATGGTTCACGAGGTGGGAGTGGCGATGAGATGTGGAAGTGCTAACAAATCTACTATAGAGTAGCATCAATGTTATCGAAGCACTGAAAACACTACTGCTCGAATCGTGTAAGGTGCTCAGAAATGTCAGCGTATGAAGCCGCCACATGTACTGGACGAGAGGGGGGTGGTGGCTGAGACAGTGGGTCCTTATGACGTGGAGGGACATCATTAGTAATGTCCTCTGGATCCTCCTCCTCGGTGGACTAGACAAGGTGGTACTGATGAGGGTAGGTGCCATATTGTTTCTTGATCATCCTCATACTTAGCATGCTTGAGATGCCTTGTGGGGACATGTGGCCGATGAGAGTGAGGGAGGATGATTGGGCTGCTATGTTGAGGAGCCCGAAGTGCCGAGCCAGTCGAGTCATATAGGGCCCGATAGAGATGACCCCACTCTTGTGCTGCTTAGTCTAGTGGCGAATGGCGAGGGTAATAAAGTAGATGAGGTTGATGACGTGCCCATTCGCCATACTCCATAAGTAATAGGCGTCGTGGGTGGTGACGACGCCCATGCTCTCTCATCTCCCTGTTAGAGTGTGAGCCAAGATGGCGTGTTGATAGCTCAAGGATGGAGGGAGAGTAGATGCCTTGGAGCGGTTAGGATCGTCGGTGGCCGAGGCAAGGACGAGGTCCCTCCAACATTTTGAGGGGGAGTAGTGGATGTGGCAGTGGAGGGTGTTCAGTTCATTATCGTCCATGAATTCTTCCATGTATAGCCCCAGTGCAATCCCGAACTCGGGTACGCTCAACTGGCATACTAGACCACCAAGGCGAAATGGACCGTTCTAGGATCATCGAAGTTTGTCATGACGGTCCGAAGATGGAACATCGAGCAGAGTTCCAATGTGAACTCTAGATACGTTGGCTCGGCGATCTCAAAGAAAAGCCCACACGGGTCAATCGTCAGGAGGGCTCGGACCGCATCAGCCAAATGAATCTGTTCAAGTACAGCCCAGTCAATGCAGCGACCCACACCTAGGGGTCGGGCCTGTAGTATCTGATATAATTACTCCTAGGGTTCTAAGGGAACCTAGAGAAACGGGTGCCTAATCTCCGTGGTAGGACCCGAGGATGATGCTGCTCTTTTCCTCTTCTTCGAGGAGGGAAAAACGGTCTTCTTACCACGTGAGGATGACATTGTACCTGCAGTGAAAAATCGAAGTTCAACCAATACGTCCCAAAAATAGCACGGAGGTACAAAACTAAATAGAAATATTTCATGAGACTTACGTAATGGATGAAGTGAAGTAAACAAAACTACTAAATATATCAAGTTATATGATTATGGGAATAATGTAACGGGAATATGAATGAATGCATGTGGGTAAGCATAAATTTTATGGAACTAGGAAAAATGAAAAAGTATGGCATAATGGAGTAACTAAAAATTTTTATAAACAAGCATGAGTAGTGTAATATTCTAACTATGAATATTCATTCAAAATGGTTCAATAGAGTAGAGAAATCATAAAATAAGCAACACATTTAAAGAAAATAGAGAGAAAAGAGTAAACAAACGTAAAAGGAAGGAGCTTGGGGCATCGGAATCGGTGTTGCAGGCGGTACACGAGCGTGGGGGTAGGGCGTGTGAAGTTGTAGCAGCTAGGGTTAGGGATTTTTGGGGAGAGAGATGATGAATAGTAAAGAGTTTATATAGATTTTGGGGCATACGGCCGTGGGACACGCCCGTGTGGCCTAATTTTTGCCCGTGTGTTTTGGAAATTATAAATTTGGGCGTGTCTGACATTTGGCCCACGCCTGTGTTCTTTGGGTGTGTGGGTGCACATGGGCATGTTGCACGGCCGTGTCTTGATTCGTTCGCTTCTCCTACACCCGTGTACATAGGTCCACGCCCGTGTTTGTTTTGACAGCGTTGACCACGGGTGGATGGCACGGGCGTGTCACATGCCCATGTTACATTCTCAGTTTCAACCACAGTTTCGAGGCACGGGCGTGTCTCACGCCCATGTTGTTTTGGCAGTTTCATCCACGGCCATGTCGCATGGCCTTGGCAACTTATCGCATCCCATGTTGGGGAAAAAAATCTTTCCTTGTTTTCACACGGCCTAATGCATGCCCGTGTGCCTGGCCGTGTGGTCTTTAGAAAGTCTGCGTTCCATGATTTGGTTAGTATGATAGATGTTAAAAACTAAAATTTTAAAGAAATTAACACTATTAGTGCTCGGGTTGCCTCCCGAGAAGCGCTTATTTATAGTCTAAGCTCGACTTACCTCTTTTCTGCATGGTCAAGTTCGTGCGAGGAGTTTACACTCCTCATCCCTGCTATCAACTTTATCAACATAAGGTTTAAGACGGGTATTGTTTACCTTAAATGTGCCAAATTTGGGATGAATTACCTCGACTGTACCATATGGGAAAATATTGACTACCGTAAGAGGATTCATGTAAAGTAATAGGGACGGGTTAGGTCTGGAATAATTTAATCACATAAACCTAAAAACTATGCAAGATAATAGAGTTGTTTTGAGTTATTATAAACCTTTAATTTAGTCAGGTTAGGATCTAAATTAAGCATGCACTTTTCAATTATTGTGTCCACTAGCCGTCGTCTGGTTAGGATCGTTCAACTAATTCTAATGCATTCAATCATGTATGAATGAAATACATGGTTGAGTTTAATTGAAAACATGATCGATTGAGACACAAAACATCATAACATGATTTAAATAAACTTTATTCAATTGATGCATTCATCCTAGCTAAATAAAATGAAGCTACCATTGTTAATGAAAAAAACATTAAAGCAAATTGCAAACATGTTGAATAACAAGAACAACAATAAAGATTACGGAAGAAAACACTCAGAATAATTTCAACAATCCTCTGAAATTGATCGTGGTGGCTTTCTCCGATCCTTGTAGTTACTCTTTCGCAAGATGCTCCTCAAGGTGGCTAGGCAAGAGAAAATTTTCTCAAGGAATAAATGGGGGGTTTATCAATGAGAGAAACGAGAGGTTAGGGAATGATGAGAGGAACTGAAGGATGAATGTTAAGTGATGGATGAGGGATGATTGAAATGAGGAATGGAGGTGAGTATTTATAATGAAGGATAGTAGGTGTGTTTACTAAAAATGGCATGATGAATCCCTTAGATTTCCTTCCCATGGCCAACCATAATTTGTGAAGGAGGGAATTGTTTGGTTTCTTGATTCAAGCATGTTATCATGCTTGAATCAAGAAAGGGGTGGATGATTTCTTGGGCAAAGTTGGTGTGCTATTTTTTGACTCATTTGCAAGTGCAGGGACCTCCGGTAAATCTTCCAAAAGTTGATTTTTGAGCAGCACAAATGCATTTGTCGAATTGAGCTTGTTCTACCTTATTTGGACGAGTTTGGTGGCCTAATTGTTTACCAAACTTGTCCATCAATTGACCATTCCTCAATTGCATTAAATCAACTTATTCTTGACCCATTTTGCATGTGTTTTTCATCCATGTAGAGTGAAATTGGGCATGTCCATGAAACTTTATTTTATAAAGAAATTATGCATAATTCCTTAGTCCAACTACATTAATTAAATCAAGATCAATAAGTAGCATAACATAATTAAGTTATATACAAATTTAATGCAAAAGTAGCATAAAATCACATTCTTCATTAAATCATGTTCATTATTGAAATATAAATAAAATTCTCCCAATCAAAAATCAAATACTCGGGATTAATATTATTTTTAAGTAAAAACCTGTCAAAAACAACTGTAAACCCCTATATAAATTAGAGTTTTCACACCCCAAACTTAATCCATTGCTCGTCTCGAGTAATGTAAAACAAAATTTTAGATAAGACAATCTTGCAATAGGTTTAAATAGAATCATTAAGTAGAATCAACTTTTTCACATAAACTTACATCCATGAAATCATGCTCACAAACTCTTTTTATTGATAAGTCGCTCAGAAGCAAACATTATTTCAAAATTTTATTCTAAGGGTCGAAAAATGCTAGCATAAGTCAAATAGTGCATGTTTTACAAGACTATACATAATATTTAACATTCAATCAAAGTCTCCTTATCAATTAGACAAAACAATAACAATGATTAATTAATGGTCCTCATATGTTGAACTCAGCAATTTCTTTACACTAATGTAGTCGGCATAAGTATCAAAATCAATATGTCTTTTATAGGGTTGTAATAGAGCTAGGTTCAAGGTAGGGATAAAGTGAAGTGAATTTTTATGTTCAATAATCTTAACCCTAACTTTGTCTTGGATCCTTTTGAGGTACATCCTTCCTATTAATGGGTTTTACCACCCCATACTTAATTTGAAGCTTTATGCACAACAATACTTCTCAATATTTTGAGTATTTATTTTTCTCTTTTTACTTTAACATTGAATAGAGATTTTTTTCTCTCTCTTTTTTTTTTGAATCAAACTTAGAATATATACATCTTTCTGATTTTTCCTTGATATTTGCTCACCAAGACAAGTATAGTTAAGATAGGTGCAAAAATAGGATAAAACTTAAAAAGATGGTAATATCACTTATGATGTAGGTGAATAACAATACAATAGGCTTAAAGGCTCAAACTAAAGTTTCAAGGGTTAAATACGACAAGCTTGAAAGGCTCAAACAATCTAAGGAAAATTGTGCCTAAATCATGTTTAGATTCTTATGTCTCCTAGGATTTTGCCTCAAGAAAGTTACTAAGTCAATTTTAAGGACTTAAACCTTCATGGATGTCTATTTCTAAGGAAATTAAATTTTCATGGCAAAAGCCTACATAAGACCTAAGAACATACAAGCATACCGCAACCTAAGATAACATAAAAAAAACTCAGATAAAAGTAGAAATCGTACTTGCATTTGAGCTAACTTATGAACAAAAATTTTTCTAAACATTATTTTATTTCAGCATACTTATGCGTAATCTTTGAATCATACTTAACAAAATTTAAAATTCTTGAAATTATTGCTTTACCCCCCTTTTAAAAAGAAGTAATCTCCTCATTGCGAGAACAAAGTAATGAATGAGAATTGAACAACAAGTAGGATAGTAAGAAAAGAGAGGTGTAACACCCCGAACCCGAGACCGTCACCGGAGTCGAACACGAGGTGTTAACAAACTTTAAAAAATTTTCCAGACACTGCCAATCTGCATAATAGTCGCTTTAAAAATCATATCTTGAGTTCAGAAACTCGGAATCCAGTTCCGTAAATTTTCCCTGAAACTAGACTCATATGCCCATCTACATATTTTTTTCTAGAATTTTTGGTCAGGCCAATTAGTACAGTTTATTAGTCAAAGTCTCCCATGTTACAGGGATCGACTACCCTGACCTTTGTGCATTAGAACTTGGATATCTCCCTGTACAGGGCTTCAATACTGATGCCGTTTGTTTCTATAGAAACTAGACTCAGAGAGGAATCTATAAATATATGGCTTGACTTCTAATTGTCTCTGGTTAATTTATAATGAATTTCAAAAGTCGGAACAGGAAATCCAGAAACCGTTCTGGCCCTGTCTCACGAGAACCTGAATATCTCTTAACATACTGTCCGTATGATTGTTTCGTTACTTCCCTATGAAAATAGATTTATCAAGGTTCGTTTACATAATTTATTCACTATTTAATTCCATTCCTACTATTTTTAGTGATTTTCCAAATCTACATCACTGCTGCTGTCAGCATCTGCCTTTAAGGTAGACTTTACCTATTTCATGGTTTCCATGATTCAACTAGCCCTTTTTGCATAAATAGCACAATTTATGACAGTGATTAACCATTCCCATGGCCAATCCTTGTCAAGCATATCCACACCAAATGATTATAACATTATACTCAAACACATATAAGCCATTTTCGCATGGCTATTCAAAATTATACAAGTCCAAAGGGTCCATGACCCACAACAAACGGGTAGTCCTATACATGCCATTTCGAAGTTCAACCAAAATTGTACCAAAAGGGGGGCTTTGATAGTGTGGGCGACTTCGACTTCAAGATCCCGAGTCCGATAGCTGGAGAACCAAATCTATAAAATAGAGGAGCAATGAAACGGAGTAAGCAATTTATGCTTAGTAAGTTTTGAGCAAGGAATTCCAACACAACAAAAGTATAGCATTCATATAGCTAAACGGATAATTTCATATGCACAAATTTTCGATATCATACTTGCTTCACATTACCAACCCTTATGTACATACACAAAAGATCAACTTAGCCAAAGGCCGGTAGCTCGTTTATCAACTGAGCGAATACTTATTTGTAAGGGCTCAACTAAATTCAAGCACATACGAAACATACCTCAATGTTGGGATGTTTCTAGAGCATTAACTGAAATTTTTACAGCAAGATCATTCATTCCCAAATCACGTACCTTCGGAATTTAACCGGATATAGCTCCTCGTTCAAATGCCTTCGGGACATAGCCCGGTTATAGTAACTCGCACAAATGCCTTCGGGACTTAACCCGGATTTTGTGACTCGCACAAATGCCTTCGGGACTTAACCCGGATTTAGTAACTCGCACCAATGCCTTCGGGCTTAGCCCGGAATTAGTATCTCGCACAAATGCCTTCGGATCTTAGTCCGGATATGGTCACTTAGCACAAAGCCTTCGGGACTTAGCCCGGACATCATTCAAATAACCATGCACATTTAACAATAAATCATGGCACATTCGTATTTCATTTTCGTTAGCAAAACTCAAACACAAGACACTTATCATTCTTGTGATTTCGGCTCAATAGCCACACACAAAGAGCATGATTTTGATTTGCTTAAAACATGATCTAATCAAATCTTAATTTAAGCTCCCTTACTCAAGAACTTACCTCGGGTGTTGTCGAACGATTCCGATAGCTATTCGACCACTTTTTCCTTCCCTTTATCGGATTTAGTTCCCCTTTGCTCTTGAGCTTAATTAAACAAATAAATTGATTTAATCATTTGAGCATCGAAAAGAGGAACACAAGGCACTTAGCCCATTTTTATACATTAGACATTAAAGTCACATATGTACGGAATCATGAATCAAACTCAACATTTTAGCTAATTTTTTCCCCCTTGGCCGAATATGCATGTCTATTTTGGGGCCGATTTCAACACTTAATACATTCTACAAGTATGGTCACTTGTATTGACTAAACACCCTTTTGTTTCAAGTTCAAAACTTGGCTAATACACACATATATACACTAGTAAAGCATCCTCTCCCTTTCCATCAATTTAACACATGCATTACTCATTAATATACAAAAATTATATTCGGCCTTAGCACACAACTTGCTAGCCGATTCTTCTCCATTTAGCAACCAATGCACATATGTGCTAACTCAAAAATGCTAAAAAGAAGATTCAAGAATCATCAATCCACCATCACATGCATCATTACAAAGCTTTACACTTAGCATGCAAATGACATCAACACAAATCCACCTTAGCCGAAACTTAACTCATCTTCATGCCTCATCACCACAAAATCAAACATCAACCAAGAATGATGCATCCATGGCCGAGTGTCATTTCCATCACATAGCAAGATTTAGACCATGGGCTAGGTAGAACTCAAGCTAACAACTAAAATATGCATGCATCTCATGGAACATCACCAAACATACCTTAGCCTAGTCACATGCATGGCCGAACCTCTTCAACCTTTCTTCTTCCTTCCTCCTTAAAATTTTCAGCCAAATGAAGATGAAAAAGGATGAACAAAATTTTCTCCTTTCTTTTCTTTAACTCACGGCAATGGGGGGGGGGAAACAACTACACACATTTTTTTTTTGTATTCATCATACTCCTTTTCATTATTTTATGCCCATGCTCCTTATTTTATTTCTCCTAACATACCTCACTAACATAACATGTTTGTGACATGTTTCCACTCATGATGCACTAACACAACATGTCTATGACATGTCTTGCCCATCACACTTGGTCTACCATGCTTGTCATGGCTGGCCACTACTCATTAGGGGGGAATTTGACATGCAAGTCCCCCCTTTTTTCCACATGCACTAATAGGTCCTTACGCATTGACCTATCACATTTTAAAATTTTCTCACATAAGTCCTATTTGATGAAATTCACTTACAATTAACAAAATTCAAACACGAAATTTTCACACATGCACATGTACATATAATGAGCATCAATTATGACGATTAATTATTTTTACGACTTAGTTTAGCGGTCCCGAAACCACTTCCCGACTAGGGTCAATTTTGGGCTGTCACAAGAGGTGAGTCATGAAGACTACTTAAATACCAAGTCTTTCTTAACAATCCAATCCTAGACATGTTCATTTTCATTACCACAACACTTCGCTTGTTATAATGAAGAGGCATTGAGCTTGATTTATTCATATTTGCAATTTCCTATTTATTTTGCGAAAGTAAAATACTAACTAAGAAAAGAAATATAAATGTCTAAAAATAAATACTTAAGAAAAGAAATTTCCCCCCTTTTTATTAATTTGTGTCATCCCTTTTTTTCCTGAGATTATTGCAGCGTGGGAAATAGATGTTGCAACAAAAGGAAGGGGTAACGTGTAATATCTCTAAATTGGGTCTATTAGTTTCGGGTATATTTTTCGGGTTCTAAGTGTGAAACTAGGAATTTATGAGGTTTCTAGTAATTTTTAATTTATTTTTGGAGGTTAATTTCATCTAAAATCGATTAAACATAATCCAAAAAAATAAAAAATTAATTTTAAAGTAATTAAATAATTAATAGTGAAAATAATTAATTTCGGTCGAAAATAGAATTTTAAAATAATTTTTATTGTGGGTTAATTTGAGCTAAATTTAATTATTAATTAAATTGGATTTAATTGTAAAAAAACGAAAAATTTAGAGTATTTATTTAACAAATAAACATTAAAATTCAGAATTTTGGAGGGAGATGATTAAATGGTAAAACAAAGGAAATGTAAGAGTGACCATTCGACAAATTCCCCCATTTTTAAATCCTGGTGGGTTGTTTGAGCTTTAAAAATAATGCATTTAGCCTACTTTTCACACCATTTACATCATATTAGAGAGCTATAAATTTCATTTTCTTTGCATGGTTTTAATGATCTATCATCAGAGAATAGATCTAACCATTTTCCTTCTCAAAATACTCTCTCAATTCACCCGAAATTATTCTCAAAAGTAGCCAAAAATATTCTGAAATTTCTCAAGATTTTCAATCAAAGGATTTAGAATGAATCAAAGGTAATCTTCAATCCTAAACTTGTTTTTATGAAGATTAGAAATGTTTTTACATGATATGAGAGTCAATTAAAGGATTTTTTTTATCAATGTCATCTTCTTTAAAAGCTTAAGGTGCTTTAATGGTGGATCCTAAATTTTGATAGGAAATCCAAAAATCAATGGATGCTCCAACTCAAAAAGGATCTATTAAAAGGTTTTTGGTTTTATTTGTCAAGATTAAACATGATTTGTGAGGTAATTTGAAGAAATCCGAATTTCATCATCTTAAATTAATTTTCTAGATTTTTGTGAAATTGATTTAAATGTGAAATTGATGCTTAGTTTATGTGTATTTGGTCTATTATTGATGTTTGGAAGTGATTAGGAGGGCTGGAGAGGTCGATTTTGTGAGGAATCGAGTTTTCAACTTGATGTTACAAATCTGATAAGGTATTTTTGGGAGTGAATTTTGATTATCGTAGTTAATTAAAAATTGTGTTTAATATAGGTTTGGAAAGGTGGTAATGTCTACTTTATCTCCTATTAAAGCTCTGAATCTTGAAGAGGATCGAGATAACCAAAATTGAAGCTCAAAATTGCCTAGTTGATCACTTGTTGTGATAGAATAAAATTATGTGGTGAGTGGTTCTAAGGGCAATTTGGTAAATTGACCCTTAATTATGTTTAACTAGCACCTTAATTAATGATTAAAATTAATTAATTATAGATAAATGGTTGCTTTTGCAAGATTGGTATTAAATGTGCAAAAACATTGAATTTGTATTGAAAAAAAATGGTAAGTGAATTTTTGGGTGGTGTTGTGCTATTAAATTAAATTAATTTTAAAGATGATTTTAAGCATGTGTACTGAATTGTTTTATCATGATATGTTTATGTTTCAATTTGTAATTGATTATGGAAATTTGGTAAATGTATTACTTAATTTAATTAGATATTAAATGCTATGTTACATGTTACACATAAGCATCTTGTCGCATTAAATTGAGCACACTTATGATTGATTTATATGCTATGTTTGATTGAATATACAGGCAACATACATGGTGGATCCATTGGATATAGTTGGCATGCCATAGGATTTGTGAGTACTCACCATATTGATATGTTATTTGTGTGCAATGAGGCTCTAAGTGGACTAATTTGTTTGGAGTAGATAAGGGAGTGTTGAGCATGAGTCTCCACTCAATAGGTTATTTGAGGCACTAAGGGAGCGTGTGTGTAACACCCCAAACCCAGCCCAAACGTCATGACCGGATCTGGCGATGTCACATTGAAGTGTTTTTCAAAATCTAAGACTCGTCGTTTAAAACCCTTTCTTTAACTAGCCTCTTTGTATAGATTGAAAAGCCGTTTTAAAGTCTTACTGCTCATTCATAATGTGAGAACTTGTACTTTTAAAGGTTGCTTTTAATAAAGCGTTATTAATTTTGTAAACGGTTTATTATTCGCGGAAGCTTTGAAAACAAGTTATGTATTTGTGGTGGTTTTGAAAACGTTTGAATTTTTGATAACTCGCATTTTACCTACTGGTAGCAGTTGTAAATCACAAATAAATTTGAGTAAAATACCAAAATCAAAAATAAACCCGAGAGGCCTTATTACATAATGTAAAACCCAAAATAAACTTTAATTATAATATTAAAAAGTTAACTAAGTCGAGTGGCCACCACTTAGTCCTGCGATCTGTCTAAGTCTGTGGATTTCCTGCACAGTTAACAGATGGGTGAGTTTACGAAAACTTAGTGTGTGAAATCCCATAATAGCAATCAATCAGAGTAAACACAATATGGCCTTAAGCCCTTTCAGTTTTAGTTAAGGCCTTAGCCCATATTAGTAGCAGTAGCAGTCTGGGCCTGAGCCCACTTCAGTAATAGTATCAGTGGGGCCTAAGTCCATTACAATATCAGTACAGTATGCAATCAGAAAATCCTACCTAATCCAGCCTCTACACACCATCTCTGTAACAACCCTACACACTATGTGGGGATAAAATCGACCCACGCATCCCTGCACTCCAAATAGCACCGGTTGCGGCACTAAAATAGTATTTATAGCAGAGCTGCCAGTAATAGGTTTATAGCCTTTTAGTACATGTCCTCCAAAATCATAAATCGCACCCCATGCAATGAAACATAATATAAATGTATATACAGTTCAAATGGCATGCTCAAACTGTTATACATCACATAGGAGTATATCAGTCATTTAAAAAAATATGGGTCCAGGTACACTTACCGGCCTAATAGTAGGTCCACATTCGTCTTTGGTGACCCATGCAACCTTAACAGTCAATCGATGATAAATGGCCCACGGCCTATATTGCGGGCCCATGTTAGCCCACATAGCCCAGAAATGGCCTTAGCCGTGTGGTTTACACAGCTTGGCATAATATTTACCACACTTTTGTGTGATTTTCCCTATGGGGCCCATAGGTCCATTGGGCCTATAAGGCCCAGTTCAGCCCAAAATGGCCTAATATTGTTTCAACCCATGAAAATGCTCATGGCCATCTTATTGACCACACGGCCATGTTTTGTTACACGCCCCACCACACGGGCGGCCACAAGTCCGTGTGGTGTCGACAGCACACTTTTTGGCTTTTCGGCTTTTCAGCTTTTTCCGTTTCACATCTAATGGTAATGTTACACACACCTATTATGAAATTGTAGCCAAAATACTTCTGAGATCAACGCACCAACGAGTAACTACAGAACCTCCTCCAATACCAATGGATTTGCTTCAAAGTCACCCTTAAACTAAAGAACAAGCGATTGATTAATTATAATCTATCCTCAGTACAATACACAACTTACGAACCTTTAATCAACACTTACTGAGGGTGAAAAGATCACTTGTAGGGATAGAAAGGAATCGTCCTACGCCCCCACTATTGATTCTGTACTCCTAGCATCATTCGGCAGAACATAGGTGTTAGATGAAAATCATCAAGGCAGATTGAGAAAGAGTGAGAAGGTTACACTCGGTCACAGTGAAAATAAAAAGAAGAAGAAGAAGTTAAAAATTTTGAGAAGCAGACCAACCAATAATCGACCAAGATCCAAGCCTAGAAGTCCCCGAATTGAAAAGGGGGTATTCGATTTTAGCAAATGAAAAACAAAGGATAATAGGGTTCAGCCAACACAATAGGAAAAGAATAATCAAAGGGAAGAGAAGTGTTACTCAGGTAATCGGCCAAGTTGAGAAAGAGGAGCAGACAAAATTGGCAAAAAAGAAGAATATAAGGGAAAGCAGTATTCGGCTAAGAACAAGGGGAAGTCGGCAGCACTCTTGGGGACCTTTGAGGGACTACTTGAGAACAAAAATAAGAAAAAGCACAAAACATGTTGTTTGCCAACCTAGAAAGCATGGAGAGGATTTGGCACCCAGCTAAACTATGACCAAAATTTTTGACAAAATGAACACCTCTATTCGGTCAACAACCTAACACCTACCCCTCAACACACCCCTACCAAAACCAAAACTCTATGTGCCATTAGTTCAAATTTGGCACAAACACTTTCAAACCATTCAAATTCCTCGATTTCCTCCTAATTTCCTCCCATCCATCTCCTCAGATTCAGCTAACAACAACCACTCAAATCGTGTTTCGGTTAAACACAACTTCCTCCCATGTCCACCAGTAAAAATAATCTCTATTTACACAAGCAGGGATTCAAACCTCAAACCCCTAGAGCACTCCAGACGCCACTATCCACTAGACCAGCAGGCCCATTCTGTATTGTTTTTAACAACTTTTACTTATAACCCTACTGACCTAAGATAGGGGTTTAATCCTTAAAAGCAAATTTTTTGTGAAAGCCAAGGCTTAAACCCATGACTTCCCAAACACTCCCAGAGCACACAACCACTAAGACAGACATACTTTCACATTACAACCACACAAAAATAATTCCATCAAGGATTTGGGGATTTGGGGCGTTATAGTGTGTTTGACCTGTCCAACTAGTGGACTGTATTTGTTATTTGTGGGAGTTCGAAGATCCATTTATCTGATGTATGATCACTCGATTAAGCCATGAGAAATGAGTGCCAATATATTTATGTATGATTGTTGCTATATCAATTGATGATTGAAAGCCATGAATGATTGATTTTTGGTATTGAAAATGCTTATGGAAATTAATTTGACATGTTTAATTAATTTTGGCTGAAAATTGGTGAATGATTGGTTATGAATTAAGCATGAATTGGATGTTAATTTTACTTGTTGTTTTTATTAACATTCGCTGAGCTTTTTAAAGCTTACACCCTCACATTCGTGCATATATTCGTTGGGATTGAGGAGCCGAGGAGCCGAGCAAGAGAGTTCCAAGAGATTTAGGCTTGGTAGAGATTTTATTATGCATTTTAGAGACTGTAGTTGGGCATTTTGGAACTCTCAGGAATTATTGAACATTTATTTTGATTGGTTTTATAATAATTTTAAGGCATGTCTGAGTTTAATTATTGATTGTTTTACGGTGTATTGTTGCTTGATAACACTATGTGTGAAGCATGAAATTTATACTAGCGATTGTTTAAATGAAGCTTCCATGGAGTGGTTTACTAGTGACTAAGGTACACTGTAACACCCCTAACCCGAATCCGTCGTCGAAATAGGGTTACAGAGCATTATCGGAGTTTACAATTCGAAACCATAAAAAAATTAATACATTTAAATTTACAACATCAGTCAATGCAAAACCAATTAATGACATACATATTGTCCCTTTTACGAGCCTTCGAGTCCATAAAAACACATTAGAAACAAGTCGGGATTAAATTAGAAACATATAAAATTTTTAGGGAAAAGATGAACATTTTCAAACTGCAGAGGTCACATAGCTGCGTAGCCAGACCGTGTGACTCACACAGTTAAGAGACACTCCCGTGTATCAGGTCGTGTCGATATTCAAAGTAGGGACATACAGCCGTGTCCTGGCCCATGTCCGTGCCCGTGTAATTCATTGACTTCGATCACACGGCCAAGCCACTTGCCCGTGTGCCAGGTTGTGTACCCTTCGAAATGACCTCACACGCCTGTGTGCTGAGCAGTGTGATAGGCCGTGTAACAACCTGACTTGCAACCCTTTGAAACCTACATGGGACACAAGGCCGTGTTGCCTAGCTGTGTGTCACACATGGCTGAGACACACGCCTGTGCCTCTGCCCATGTGGACGAAAAATAGGCCATTTTTGAGCCATTTTTCTTACCCATTCAAGCACATAACTACAACCAAATTTCCACATATAAACAAGCCTTCAAATTTCACTAATAACATGCATCATCAAGCTACCCAATTAAGGTATGTAAACATACAACCAATATGCCTAAAAGGCACCTCCATCACGCCAATTAAACATGTACAATTATATGAACAATTTAGCCAAATGTTCAACTAACCTTTAGCTAAGTTATTACCAAAAATAGCATTTTTTTACCTATCAATTTCATACCAAAAAGTACCAAATATACCAATTAACATTAGCATCATAAACCATATGTGCCAACTACATGTTTCATACCAAACAGACCATGTTCAACTTCATCACCTAAGCATCAAAAGAACTATAAATTAACTGTCATAAGGTCACATATATATATAAACATAACAACCATTACAAGGCCCAAATATTGTAACAGCCAAATATAGACCCTAGTCGGAACGATGGTTTCGAAACCACGAATCTTAGTTAGAAAAATATTTAAAAATTATTTTCTGTGTTTATTATGTGTGAATTAACATGTGTGAAATTTTCGTGATTTAATTTTCTCGTTTGAGTGTCCAATTAAAGAAAAAGGAAAATTGGGTGGTAAAGTGTGAAAGGGCTGAATAGTTATTGTTCTTTTAATATGGAGGTTTTATGTTGCAATTAAACCATAATTTATAATGGTGGACGGTTGTGAAAATGTTTTATATTAGGTAATAAAATGTATATAATATAAACATATAATTAAAAAATCAAAGTGGATATTATTCTTACATGACCGAATATGAAAAAAAGAAAGAAAAGAACAAGGTTTCAAGGTTCGGCCACCTCCCAAGCATGATTTAAGGTTCGTTTTTACTCGATTTTTGATAATTTTTACGTTTTTGTGATCGTTGCTTTGAGTACTAGTAAACCCCATACTTGAATTTTTTATTTTGGTGAATATTTTGAGTTATGCCATTGTTGAGAGCTTCTGATTTTTTTTTGTTTGATGATGAAATATGAAAGATATGTTTTAGATTAACATGCTTTGTATTGGAGTTTTTGATGATTTTGAGTAATTAGGACTAAATTGCAATAATAATAATTTGAGGTACTAAAATGTGAAATAAATGAAATATATAGACTTTTATGGTAATGGGTCAGATTCGGCCAAACATGGGTATAGGGAAATTTTGCATATTTTGTGTTTTGTGCATTAAGGACTAAATTGTAAAGTGAAAATGTTAGGGGTAAAATGGTAATTTGCCCATTTAAGTGTTTTTGGACTAAATTGAATGAAAATATGTTTGAATGAGCTTAATTTGAATATGATTTAAAATCAAGAACAAAAGAAATCAAATTTAGATCAGAGGAAAACGAAAGTTGTCGACTAGCTATCCCGTTCCGTTTTACATCGTTCGAGGTAAGTCTATAAGTAAATAGATGTTGTTAAATTTCAATATAGGTGATCTATAAATAATTGTAATAATTAGTATTGAATTACGAATTGGAATTGAGTAATGAAAAATATTTTATGTTTGATGATAAAGTAATGAATAAGTTTTGGTATTCGAAGTGATGACATGAATTATACATGTTAAAGTGTTGATTATATGTAAACTAATTGCAAATATATATTCGGCTAAATGATATATGTATGTGTTATTAAAGTGTGAATCATGAGTATATATATATTCGACTATATGATGATATTGTGACCTTGGAAGTGAATGATAACTTTGTTAATGAATATATGTGTATGTGTATTTTGGCCAAGTTAAAGTTGATACATGGATGTATATGTGATATTTACATGTAAGACCACGTCTGGGACGTTGGCATAAATATGTGATTACATGTAGGACCATGTCTAGGACGTTGGCATCAATATGTGATTACGTGTAAGACCACGGCTAGGATGTTGGCATCGATATGTGTTTATGAGTAAGACCTTGTCTGGGACAGTGGCTTCGATATGAGGTTACATGTAAGACCACATCTGGGACATTGGCATTGTACGATATGTGTGATTATCCAAGTGTCCTATCCAATTCCGAATGGTTCATCAGGCAATGACAAGTTGTGAATGAATATGTAAAACGAGCTGATTGACCAGGTATGAATTAGCTTATTTTGTACTTGAAATAAGGTAAGAAAGTCATTTGATATTTGTTACAAAATATGTGTGATGTAAATGAAAAATGTATGTGAACAAAGGAAGTGTATTTGGCCTTATGAACAAGAAATATGAGTATTGTTAAAATGGTTCTTGAATATGTGTATATATGATCTTGTATATTCGGCCATATAATAAGAGTATGTATGTGAAGTTGTATCTTGGTTTATGAGCTCGTATATATGAGTGAAGGCATATTTGGTTATATAATGAGATTTTGGCTTTTAAAATTTAATGATAATTTGTTCATTTAACTATTTGAGCATTCGATCAAGGTAAACCTTTATGTATGAAAAAGATATTTTGCTCATATATATGTATGTGTATTTGGCATATAATATAAATATGTATGTGATTATTATCCTTTTACTTATGAATTTACGTGTATAGATGTATATGTATACAAGTTACGATAAAGAGATTTTGGGTAGAAAATTTAATGACAGTTGGTTTAGATGTATAAATGCTCATTCGGCCATAAACAATATATATGTGAAATTACATATAAAATACATGAGATTGTAAGCTTAAGATTTAAAGTAACTATGATAGTATAATTTGGTTTAGCACAAATGATTTGATTATGTCAATTAGTCATTTATTTGTTTATCACTTACTAAGCTGTGAAAGCTTACTTTGTGTGTATATTCTTATTATCTCCGTTTTATAGATTTTGGACTTAAGCTAAGAGCTCAGGAAATCGTCAGAAAAGCTTATCACACTATCGACTGTCTACGGTATTTATAAGCTGAATATTCGGACCTATGGCATGTATAAGATGGATTATGTTTTGAAATGTTGGATTTTGGTTGTGTGTAATCTAAGCCATGCGAAAATGGCTAATCTTTTATGTTTGAATTCAGTTATGCTAAGTATGGTTTATGTTCATTTTAGTCCTGAGGTTATGTGCTATGAATGTATAATATTTGTGTTAGGTACTATATGCTTTAAAAATGGTTGACAAGTTAGGATGTGCATGCGAATGGTTCGGCTAAAGTTATTCATAGATAGAAGTATATGTGATATGTGATTGAAGTTGCTTGATGATTTGGATGTGGTTTGAAAGAGTCGGACATGATATACATATGGTATGAATCATGTTGATGTGTCACTCTTAGTTAAAATGATTCAGATATGACTTATGATGATAATAGTAGTTAAATTTGGTTGACAAGTATATTCGGTGTGATGCTAGATTTATGTATTGAATAAATTGATTAATGATTTGGCTTTTGCATTTATATATCTAAGTATTTGATGTATCTATCATGGTACAAATAAGTATACCTCTTCGTAAGTATATTAGTTGATTCGGCTATGGTATATATAAATATGTGTGAAGTTGGTTGATATGCTTTGTTAAAATGAGACAATGAATACGGTTGATTATAATGCCCAGGGTTATGTATATAATTGACCTTGGTTTGGACTTATATAGAAGGTATGTCCAATATATGTAATGTTTAAATGTCCAAATTGGTGGTAAAAAGACTAATTGTATATGTACATTTTGGCATGTAAAATGAGTGCAATTCAAGTCGCTACTGTGTTATAAAATGGTTAACTATAAATAAATGATTAAGTATACTTTTAGTATGTGAACTAAGCTTAATTTGCATCATTATTGATGTTCGGCAATAGTTCCATTTCATTACGATTAAAATGTGTATAAATTTTATTTATTTATTGAAATGTATTTGACCATTCATGGATTATTAATGCAGTATAAGTTAATTTCTAAAATGCCTTGTGTTAGATTTTATTTGATTTAATTTATACATATATAAAAAAATGACTTAAAATGATTGATGTTTATTAGATATTCGAATATCATTACTATGTTCATTATACGATTTGTATTTTTTTATGTATTATGTATTAATAATTTCATGATTAACAATTAATTAGACATTCATTTACATATATGAATATGACTTGTGTGAATGTTCAGAGTTGTGCTTTTGTTCAGTAATACCTCAGGACCCTATTCCGAAGACGGATAAGGGTTAGAGGTGTTACAAATATATACATGCTAACTTAATAACAACTCCTTCATAATAAAATGCCATAAACACAAGCCAAAAAAATGGCTACATCATCAACCAAAAATACCTATACATGTGCATATTTAACCAATTATCACTTAACTTGTTTTCATGTCAAAACATAACATATTTGATATATAATCAACATACCATATTAGATTCAAAACCTTTCCACAACATATCATATCTTTACCATGTTGAGGTCAATTCATCATATATCACTTTTTCCATTCAAACATGCTTTAACACATTATCAAATTAACACATATCAACAATGCACCAAATGTACCAAGGCTTCATCACCCAAAATGACATATACATGCCAAACTCATTAACTAACATTCAATTATCATCAACCATAAGTCCACCTATACATGCCATTATAACCTTAACCAAGACATTGAAAAGTACTGATATAGCTGTTGGATAGTGTGATAGATCTCCGACGAGCTTCCAACCTAATCGAGCTTCCGATAATCTAAAAAGTAAAGAAAAGACAACTACGTAAAAAATGTATGCTTAGTAAGCTTTATAAACTTTAATCATATCAATCAATTTCAAATATGAAATTTATACATATTAAGAATAATCCTATACCGATATCTCAAGATTCATGAGATCATATTCAACAACTCACAAAGTGACTAAATCCACAACATCACATATACATATCATCCCTAGCAAAGTAGGATTTTAAATAATTTTAAACACTTTCAACTTTCCTTATTTTCATTCGCATTTCATTACTTTCCATTGCATTTACTTTCTTTAACTTAAATAACAACATCAATTCAACTCATCATCCCCTTTTTCATCATTTTACATTTCAAGTATGAACTTACTATTTCATTACCTTTCTACACCAGTTTCAAATGCATAACACACAAGACATAAGCATATCATCAACCATAGCCACAAGCTAATGCATTTAAACATAGCTCTTTTAGGAATTAACCACATGATAAATCATTTCATAAGAAATTTCATAATTAAAACTTTACCACTCTTTCATGAACGCAAGCACATTTCCATTTGGGCTCTTACCATTTCAATGAAACTTGTAAGTAAACATAATACCATTCAACCAATAGCTTGGCACATGCCTAAGCATCAAACAACAATACATGTGTGACAACCCGTTTTTAGTGAAATCGGAACAGTGGTTTCGGCACCACAAATCCGAAGTCAAAATTTTATTTTATTATTTTATTATCTACAGCATGATGGTAGTACCGTAAAAAAATTTTGTTAAGAAATTTTACCGTTTACACGCTTAATTTGATAAAAAAGATTAAATTACGTAAAGTGCAAAAGTTGAGTTCTAATAGCTAAAGGTATTAAATAGCTGTAGAAATTTAAAGTGGAAGTCCTTCTATGGTAATTAGACCATTAGAGTTGTTAATGGATGAGCATGGCTTGGAATTTGTGTAAATTTGATTAATTTTAAAGGTTAAATTAGTAAAAAGGTAAATAAATGATAAATAAAATAAAATAAAATAAAAACATCATCTTTTACTTTCATCTTTCAACCAAAAATAAAAGAAAAGAGTAGCCATTGTTGAAGCTACATTCAACCATCCTTGTTTCCTTGATTAGGTATGCATTTTTGTCCCATTTTTAATGATTTTTATGTTTTCGGGATCGTTGTAGCTTAATCTAGCTAACCTAGATACTAACTTGTGAAATTATTAATTTGTTAGGATTATCCATTGATCAATATACATGATTTTTTATGTTTGATGATAGAAAATGGATGGTTGTCATTAGATAAACAACTTTTGTTAAAAGATTTTTTTATGAAATTGTCAAATATGGATTAACTTGAACAATAGAAATTTTACATTGTGAAATTGTGAAATAAATGAAATATAAGGCTTGTTAGGGACTTAATTTATATTTGGCTATAGTGGGTTGTAGTGGAATTTCATGAATTTCTATTTTTATGAGATAGGGACCAAATTGTAAAGAAATTAAAAGTATAGGGGCAAAATGGTAATTTTTCTAAAATATGATTTTGGGTTAAATTGAATGAAATATTTTTTGAATTGAGTTAAATTTATCCATATGGACTAAGACAGACCTCATATGGTTTAGATTAGGGCAAAGTAAAAGTCTCGGATTAATCGCCTCCGTATTTATGTAAACTCGTCGAGGTAAGTTCATGTGATTATATGTTTTATTTTGAAATATGCATGAATTGTAAATTTTCTATATGTATACACAGTCGCACATCCAACGATGTACGACAATTACAAAGTCTCACTTGAACCTTAGGAATTCGTAGGATACAAATGACATGTCATTAGGGTTTACACGATTCAGGTATTGGTCTTGAATGTCCTACTGATGGTTAAGGTCTGCATGTGTTGTAGATACTCCATAGCTCATATGAGCAGCATCGTGTAGCTACGATCTAATCTCCAGCCCATGTAAGCATACTGATCTATAGCTCGTGAGAGCATACCAATCTATAGCTCGTGAGAGCATACTGATCTATAGCTCGCGAGAGCATACTGATTTACAGCTAAAGTGAGCATACAGATTCACAGCTCGTATGAGCATACATGTACTGGATTTGATGGATTACAGTTATATGATTTGGCACACTATGTATGAGCTATCCCACGTATCCAACGATATTCTAAATGGTTCAACGAGCAATGTTCTGATACGAAATGGCAAGAGTTCGATACGAACTATATAGGGATTTATATGAATTACATGGAAATATTGTTACATGGTATATGGAAATGGATGATACATGTATATGATATGTAATTATATGTTGTGCTCATCCATGTTTACTTAATTTATGTATATGTTTACATGACTAACTTGATTCATATACATACATAAGCTTTGGCCAAATTATGGTTGGAATATGCTATGTTACTTACCTATTATGTGACTAAGTGGTAAGTTTTATTCTATGTTATAGGAACTTACTAAGCTTAAATGCTTACTCTATGTTAGTTTCCGTGTTTTATAGTGAATTGGAAGCTTGCTCGGGTTGGGAGCTTGTCGGAGCCATATCAAACTATCCATCGACTCTTTTGGTACATTCGGTTGTTTAATTTTGGTTATAAAAGCATGTATAGGTATTTTGGCTAATGTTGGCCATGTGTTTTGTTGTGAATAAGGCCATTTGATTTGGCTTGTGTTTTGGCATATTTTTGTATGTATATAAGTAGCCTTGACATGGTTGATATGTGGCTTGTTTTGTGTTTGAATAATGAAAGGTAAAATGATAGTTAAATCTGTTTTATGATATGATGAATTTGTGGTGAATTGGTACTTTAATATGTATGACTTATATAGTGATTTGGTGCTAGTTTAGAATGGCATATTTGGTACCAATTGAGAAGTTTTGGTAAGTAAAATAAATGGCATGAATTGATGAAAATATGCTTAGTACTTAGTTGATTATTTTTCCAAATAGAGTACATGTTTATAGATGTTTAAAAGTTGTCATTTGACGCGCCATTGGGCATATTAGTTGTATGTTATTATACCAAATGTTTATAGCTTGATTATGCATGGTTTGGATGCCTTTTTTATGGCTTGAATATTAATACAAAGTTGGTTGTAGGTACTTGTGGACATAGGTTAGAAAATGGCTTATAAAATGGCCTATTTTTGTCCACACGGGTAAAGACACGGGTGTGTGTCTCATCTGTGTGTAACACACGGCTAGGCGACACGGTCGTGTGTCCCCTATAGCTTTCAAAGGGTTGTAAGTCAGGATATTACATGGCCTAGCACACGGCCTGGCACACGGGCATGTGAGGTTACTTTGAAGGGTACACTGCTTGGCACACGAATGTGTGGCTTGGCCGTGTGACCCAAGTCAGTGAGTTACACGGGCACAGACACGGGTTGGGACACAGCCGTGTGTCCCTACTTTGAATGCTCACATGGACTGGCCACATGGCTATGTGACCCCTGCAGTGTTGAAAATTTTCAATGTTTTTTGAAAAATTCTCTGAGTTTCTGATTTAGTCCCAATTATTTCTAATGTGTTTTTAGGGCCTCAAGGGCTCCTATAAGGGATAATATGTATGTTTTGGATTATTTTTAATATGATTATCAACATAATTTGAAATATTTGAAATTTTCTGTTCGTTTGATTTAAAACTCCGGTAATGCTCTGTAACCTTGTTCCTGTGACGGATACTGGTTAGGGGTGTTACAACATGTTAGCATACTTGAACATATTTCCTATAAATTCAACATGGATAACCATTTATTCTCAACATGTAAAACTTGAGTTTCTTACTCATCTCAACTTAATTTCCATGTATCATCATATCAAGGATGTTCATATATGTACATGTTATATACACATCATTCTCTTACCGTTTCTTATCTAAATAATGTCCATTGAACCATTTAGAATACTGTTGGATACCCAGATAGCTCACACATGGTATGCTAACTTATATAACTGTAATCCATCAATTCTTGTACATGTATGCTCACACGAGCTGTAAATCAGAATGCTCACGTGAACTGTGAAAATGAGCCTACTTACATGAGTAGTGGGTCGGAACATAGCTACACGATGCTGCTTACACGAGCTATGGAGTATTCACAACACATGTCGGACCTCAGCCATGGGTAGGAAGTTCAGGGCCAGCACCCGAATCATGTAAACCCTAATGACATGTCATTTGTATCCTACAAATTCCTAAGGTTCAAACGGTGCTCGATAATCGTCGTACGTAGTTGGATTTACGTCATTTCATAACACGATAAATTGCATACTAACATATATATATTAATTTAATCACAATATAATCACATATTAACATTTAATTTAATTAAAATTATACAGAATATAGTTCATATGTACTTACCTCGCTAAATTCTAGAAAGACCAAACTTTAGGGGCATTTTGGTAATTTTCCATTTTCTTAAAATTTCTACTCGATCTTGATCTAAATTAATAATTTCATTCAAAATATTAATTTAGATAGTAAAAAACTCATTTTATGCAATTTAGTCATTTTTAACATTTTTACAAAATTACCCCTAAAGTCTAACTTTTATTCAATTTAATCCTTGAGCCCAAAACATGCAAATTAACCATTTTAGCCCAAAATTGAGCTTAGCTGAATGTTCATGGTATCCAAAACAACCCATTCATGGAACAATTTCACATTAAATCCTTATACTTTTACTACTTTAATAATTTAGTCCCTCATTGAAAAATTCATCAAAAATAACTTAATAAAATACTTTAAAATAACAACTAATATCTCAAATTCATCATTTAACATATAAAATCACAAGGTTCATCAATGGAAATATTCAAAATCTTTAGCAGTTTCAAAATCGATGGTACAGGCTAGTTGGACCTAGTTGCAATGATCTCAAAAACATAAAAATTATTTTAAATAGGGCCAAAATCACTTACCATGCAAGCAATTTGTCCATGGCCGAAAGCTTCATCTTAAAAATCCATGGAGGTTCGGTTGATAAAGAAGAACCTTTTATTTTATTTTAATTTAATACAATTATCAAATTACTATATTAACCTTAGTTAATAATTAAATATAACATCAAATTCATGTCCATTATTGTCCACTAACACCTTGAATGGTCTAATTACCATTTAAGTCCCTTTTCCTTTATTCAATTAACCATTTTATCACTCAAACCAAATAGTGATTAAATTTTACATTTTTTACAATTTAATCCTTTTTAATTAATTAACTATCGAAACGTTAAAATTTTCCAACGGAAATTTAATTCCACCTTAAAGACACTCAGTAAATATTTGTAAAAATATTTACAAATTGGTTTATAGAAACGAGGTCTCAATAACTCATTTTTTGAAACCACTTGACCTTAGGGTCATACCACTTAAACTTAATAAATCGTTTATAAATCATAATTTATCAAATCAAAAAAACTTTTAAAAAAAATCATATTTGACTTGTAAATATTAAATAATAATGTTTATGAACTTTCTCGTCGAATTTGGTGGCCCCAAAACCACTATTTCTGACACTATTGAAAAATGGGCTATTACATACGCACTTGTTTGAGTTATTCAGGTTTTGATGTGCATGAAATTAATTGCTTAATTCTATTTAATTGAGGCTTAATTGATGTCAATAAATTTAGTTGAAGTTGTGTGTCTATATATGTTAATTAATCGTAGTTAAATTAGGTTTAATTGGTTGTTAAAATATGCAAAATTGGGTTTTAAAATAAGTTTTTCGCAAAAATAGGTGCCGTGGTTTTCCCACGGGTGTGTGCCTATCCACACGAGCGTGTGAGGGGTTGCACACGAGCATCTGGAAACTGGAGCTATCACACACGGGCGTGTGGAATTTCTACATGAGCGTGTGCAATCTGTCTAAAAGTTTTTCACGACACAAACACAGAAATTTAATAACACACAGGCTAGGGGACACGGCCATGCGGGTTTTGGGGGTTTTGAATTTTTATCTTTTTAAATTTGTATTCTAATTTGTTAAAGTTACTATCTAGTCCTGAAAATGTATTAGTCTAATTAGAGCCCTAGATGATAAGGAAACCTGGTAAAATTTTAGGATTAGTCTCATAATGGGTAAAATTCATTAGAAACACATTTAACTTGTAATTTGGAATAGATTCTAATAGATTGTATTTGTTACAATTTAGTCCTGAATTAGACATAGCAAACAAACTCAATTTAAGCTGAAATTTTTAGACTTGCATAATTTTGACTAAAATAAGTTCAATAAATAATTAGATCTAAAATTGGGTTAGTTTTACCATAGGTGGTAAAGTGACAAAAATGCCCTTAGGTTAAATTACCTAGGAAAATTTTATAATTGGCTCATAATTTTCTTTTGCGTTAATAGATAACTAATATTTAGATAAGATTGAGGTGTTATAAGGTCGGGGTGTGTCTTGGGTGGTTATTAGTCAAAGAGTCACTTAGGTGGCTAATGTAACACATCGAATTAGGGTCGGTCCATCCCGATCAGGTTTGGGGTGTCACATAGCGAGTGTTGGATATTTTCTCCTTATCACTGTTCTGGCCCTTAAGCCCAAAACTGCAAAAAAATTATTACATGTACTAAAGAATTAAACTGAACCAGAAAAACAAACTGATTAGTACTTGGGCCAACTTCACCCTCTTATTAAACAAAAAATAATAAAATTAAAAATGAAAATTTTCTTTTAGTCTATTTAGAAAAATTCTTCTCGAAAAATTACATCAAATTAAATTCCCAGGAAAGGTTGGAAAGGTCACAAATGATCCTACTTAAGTTCCAATCTCCTTAGACAAAATTAATTTGAAGTACTTGATGAGTCACCAAACTAACTAAAATTAAGAAGAAGGCAAGAGCACCTATCGAATAATAGTAGCTATGGTAAGTCGAGAATATCGTATCCACGAGGATTAAAAGTACTAGTAGTGACTGTTTTTCTATTATTTAGCTGACAAATTAATGGGATTGATTTTAATCTAAAATTAACTAACTAATTACTAAGAACGCAATAGAGAATGAATTAGGAAAATATTTGAAGAAAACCAGTGAGATAGACAATAGCCAGGAAAGAATCCACCTAGACTTCACTTATTATTTTGAATCTGAATTAATTGATTTATTCACTTGCGCCTTGATCCGTAGAAATCCCTAACTTATGTTAATATCTCTTTTGAGAGTAAAAACAACTAACACTAGGTTGATTAATTGAAATCTCTTTCTAATTAAAACCCCTATTGTCGCATTAACTCGATCTATGGATTCCTCTATTAGATTTGAATCTAATACGGTAGATTTATGTCGACCTATTTCTAGGATTGCTTGCAACTCCACTCAATTATGCTAGATCTACTATTAAACAGGAACTTTTACTCCACTGAAATAAGCACATTAAGCATGAATTAATATCCTAAAAATATTAAAAACACGAAATAAACATACATAATTGAGAACAAGAATCAAGTATTTATCATGTAATTCAGAAATCAAATAATAAAATTCATATAGGTTTCATCTTCCCTAGGTATCTAGGGAATTTAGTTCAGAATTTGGAATAACATCATCTCAAAGTTAGGAAAACAAAAAGACATAAAGAAACCCAAGAAAACTTCTAAAGAAATTAAATAGAGATTTCAATCTTGAAGGAGATCTGTTTCTGAAATGAATCTGATGGTGTTCTTCGAGTCTTTTATTCGTTCTTCTCTGCGTATCTGCTTTAGGTCCTCTTCTACTATGTATTTATAAACTTTAGAATGCTTAGAAACCCTAAAAATTGGGTTTTTTCGCGTAAAAGGTAAGCAGGGTTCAAAATCGAGACGGGCTGGCACACGAGTGTGTGGCCAGCCCGTGTGGAAATGTCCAGGCCATGTGGACCCTCAAAACAACTCTTTTTGTCTGATTTTGGCTCGTTTTTTGCTCCTTTCACTCCCCTATGCTCACCTAAGTATAGAAACATTAATTTAAAGAATTAGAAGCATCAAATCCACTAATTTACATAATAAATCATCCAAAAAAGCATAAAGAATGGGATTAAAAACATGTTACTCTTATAGTTTATCAAATATCCCCACACTTAAACTTTGTTTGTCCTCAAGCAAAATCCTCAACTCACAATTAAAAATTAATCTTTTTCAACTTATAATTCTCATCAATAATTTTTTTTCATAATTCAAAAATAACCATACATTGATAATTCAACTAAAAGAGCACTAAATATTCTAATAATCCAAGTCAAACATTTTTAAAGTATGAAAACTTAAGTATTTCTACGCCACCCCTAACCCGTACCAGTCGTTGGAATAGGGTTTAGGAGTATAACTGAAACATTCAAAACATTTTACAAATAATTCATGTAAGTTACTATTCATTTATCGAGATCATTCATAACGTCCTTTGATTGGGCCCTCGAGGCCCAATACGATCACTAGAATTGAGCCGTGACTTAATCGGGGAACTTCAAGAATTTTTTGTGAATTTTCAAAACTTTTCCAAGGTGCAGGGCTTACGTGCCCTTAACACCCCAAACCCGGCCCAGACGTTATTGTAACACCCCGAACCCGAGACCGTCACCGGAGTCGAACACAAGGTGTTAACAAACTTTAAAAATTTTCCAGACACTGCCAATCTGCGTAATAGTCGCTTTAAAAATCATATCTTGAGTTCAAAAACTCAGAATCCAGTTCCCTAAATTTTCCCTGAAACTAAACTCATATGCCCATCTACATATTTGTTTCTAGAATTTTTGGTTGAACCAATTAGTACAGTTTATTAGTAAAAGTCTCCCATGTTACAGGGATCGACTACCCTGACCTTTGCGCATTACGACTTGGATATCTCCCTGTACAGGGCTTCAATACTGATGGCGTTTGTTTGTATAGAAACTAGACTCAGAGAGGAATCTATACATATATGGCTTGACTCCTAATTGTCTCTGGTTAATTTATAATGAATTTCCAAAGTCGGAACAGGAAATCCAGAAACTGTTCTGGCCCTGTCTCACAAGAACCTGAATATCTCTTAACATACTATCCGTATGATTGTTTCGTTACTTTCCTATGAAAATAGATTCATCAAGGTTCGTTTACATAATTTATTCACTATTTAATTCCATTCCTACTATTTTTAGTGAATTTCCAAATCTACATCACTGCTGCTGTCAGCATCTGCCTTTAAGGTAGACTTTACCTATTTCATAGTTTCCATGATTCAACTAGCCCTTTTTGCATAAGTAGCACAATTTATGATAGTGATTAACCATTCCCATGGCCAATCCTTGTCAAGCCTATCCACACCTCTCAATAACCATATCCATACCAAATGATTATAACATTACACTCAAACATATATAAGCCATTTTCGCATGGCTATCCAAAATTATACAAGTCCAAAGGGTCCATGACCCACAACAAACGGGTAGTCCTATACATGCCATTTCGAAGTTCAACCAAAATTGTACCAAAAGGGGGGGCTTTGATAGTGTGGGCGACTTCGACTTCAAAATCCCGAGTCCGATAGCTGGAGAACCAAAATCTATAAAATAGAGGATCAAAGAAACGGAGTAAGCAATTTATGCTTAGTAAGTTTTGAGCAAGGAATTCCAGCACAGCAAAAGTATAGCATTCATATAGCTAAACGAATAATTTCATATGCACAAATTTTCGATATCATACTTGCTTCACATTACCAACCCTTATGTACATACACAAAAGATCAACTTAGCCAAAGGCCGGTAGCTCGTTTATCAACTGAGCGAATACTTATTTGTAAGGGCTCAACTAAATTCAAGCACATACGAAACATACCTCAATGTTGGGATGTTTCTAGAGTATTTACTGAAATTTTTACAGCAAGATCATTCATTCCCAAATCACGTACCTTCGGAATTTAACCGGATATAGCTACTCGTTCAAATGCCTTCGGGACATAGCCCGGTTATAGTAACTCGCACAATTGCCTTCGGGACTTAACCCGGATTTAGTAACTCGCACAAATGCCTTCGGGCTTAGCCCGGAATTAGTATCTCGCACAAATGCCTTCGGATCTTAGTCCGGATATGGTCACTTAGCACAAAGCCTTCGGGACTTAGCCCGGACATCATTCAAATAACCATGCACATTTAACAGTAAATCATGGCACATTCGTATTTCATTTTCGTTAACAAAACTCAAACACAAGACACTTATCATTCTTGCAATTTCGGCTCAATAGCCACACACAAAGAGCATGATTTTGATTTGCTTAAAACATGATCTAATCAAATCATAATTTAAGCTCTATTACTCAAGAACTTACCTCGGGTGTTGTCGAACGATTCCGATAGCTATTCGACCACTTTTTCCTTCCCTTTATCGGATTTAGTTCCCCTTTTCTCTTGAGCTTAATTAAACAAATAAATTGATTTAATCATTTGAGCACCGGAAAGAGGAACACAAGTCACTTAGCCCATTTTTATACATTAGACATTAAAGTCACATATGTACGGAATCATGAATCAAACTCAACATTTTAGCTAATTTTTCCCCCTTGGCCGAATTTTCTAAGCCAAGACAAAAGCATCAATATGCTTGCCTCTAACCGAATACATGCAACACCAATCTCCTTCCTATGGCCGAATATGCATGTCTATGTTGGGGCCGATTTCAACACTTAATACATTCTACAAGTATGGTCACTTGTATTGACTAAACACCCTTTTGTTTCAAGTTCAAAACTTGGCTAATACACACATATATACACTAGTAAGGCATCCTCTCCCTTTCCATCAATTTAACACATGCATTACTCATTAATATACAAAAATTATATTCGGCCTTAGCACACAACTTGCTAGCCGATTCTTCTCCATCTAGCAACCAATGCACATATGTGCTCACTCAAAAATGCTAAAAAGAAGATTCAAGAATCATCAATCCACCATCACATGCATCATTAACAAGCTTCATATTTAGCATGCAATGGCATTAACACAAAATTTACCTAGGCCGAATATCATCCCCATGACATAGCAAAGATTTGAACCATGGGCTAATTAGAACTCAAGCTAGCAACTAAAAACATGCATGAATCTCATGGCACAACCTCAAACATACCTTGATCTAGATACAAGTATGGCCAAACCTCCTCCTAATCCTCTTCCAAACCAAACATGAAGCAAGAACTCCTTCCTCCTTCCTTTGAATTTTCGGCCAAATGAAGATGAAAAAGGATGAATAAAATTTTCTCTTTTCTTTTCTTTAACTCACGGCAATTGGGGGGGGGGAAACAACTACACACTTTTTTTTTTGTTTTCATCATATTCCCTTTCATTATTTTATGCCCATGCTCCTTATTTTATTTTTTTCCACCCATGATGCACCAACACAACATGTCTATGACATGTCTTGCCCATCACACTTGGTCTACCATGCTTGTCATGGCCGACCACTACTAGTTAGGGGGGGGAATTTGACATGCAAGTCCCCCCTTTTTATTTCATGCTCTAATAGGTCCTTATGCTTCGACCTATCACATTTCAAAAATGTCGCACATAAGTCCTATTGACTAAATTCACATGCAATCGACTAAATCGAAGCTTGAAATTTTCACACATTCATAATTACATATTCTAGACAATAAATATCACATTCAAACATTTCGGTGACTCGGTTTAGCGGTCCCGAAACCACTTCCCGACTAGGTTCAATTTTGGGCTGTCACAACTCTCCCCCACTTAAGAAATTTTCGTCCCCGAAAATATTACTGGTAAATAGGTTTGGGTATCGTTCTTTCATCGAGCTCTCGGTTTCCCAAGTAGCTTCCTCAATCCCGTGTTTGAGCCATAACACCTTAACTAACGGAACCCTTTTGTTTCGCAACTCTTTCACTTCACGAGCTAGGATACGAATCGGTTCTTCTTCATAACTCAAGTCAGATTGAATTTCAACTTCTAAGGGATTAATCACATGTGACGGATCGGATCTATAACGTCGAAGCATCGAAACATGAAAGACATCGTGAATCTTTTCAAGTTCAGGGGGCAAAATCAATCTATACGCAACCGGACCAACTCGTTCGGAGATTTCGTACGGTCCAATGAATCTCGGGCTCAACTTGCCCTTACGGCCAAATGTGAGTACATTTTTCCAAGGCGAGACTTTAAGAAACACTTTATCTCCCACCTGATATTCAATGTCTTTTCGTTTCAAATCCGCATACGATTTTTGACGATCTGTGGCTGCTTTCAGACTTTCACGGATTACCTTTACTTTCTGTTCGGCATCCTTAATCAAATCAACTCCAAAAATTTTACTTTCACCGAGCTCGGTCCAAAACAATGGTGTACGGCATTTACGACCGTACAAAGCCTCGTAAGGTGCCATCTTAATACTTGATTGAAAACTATTGTTGTAAGCGAATTCAATCAAAGGTAAATATCGTTCCCATGAACTACTGAACTCGAGGATGCAACATCTCAACATATCCTCAAGTATCTGAATTATCCGCTCAGATTGACCATCGGTTTGGGGGTGAAAAGCAGTGCTAAAATGCAGCTTGGTACCCAAAGCTTCTTGCAATTTCCTCTAAAATCGCGAGGTGAATCTCGGATCTCTATCCGACACGATATAAATAGGTACCCCGTGTAATCTCACAATCTGAGAAACATACAATTCGGCTAGTTTATCCAATGAAAAATCCGTACGCACGAGGATAAAGTGAGCCGACTTAGTCAGTCTATCAATAACAACCCAAATCGCATCCTTCTTACTTGCTGACAATGGCAGTCCGGACACAAAGTCCATTGTGACTCGATCCCATTTCCACTCAGGTATCATGATCGGCTGAAGTAATCCTGAAGGCACTTGATGTTCCGCTTTCACTTGTTGACATATTAAACATCTCGAAACAAAGTTGGAGATGTCTCGTTTCATACCATGCCACCAAAACCAACGTTTCAAATTGTTGTACATTTTCGTACTCCCCGGGTGAATTGACATTCGGCTACAATGGGCTTCGTTCAGAATCATCGAAATGAGTCCCGAATTCCTTGGAACACACAAACGACTTCTGAACCTCAAACAATCATCATCATCAATTTGAAACTCCGATTCCTTGTTCGGAACACACTCAGCCCGTTTTGCAACCAATTCATCATCAACCTTCTGGGCTTCACGAATTTGATGAATCAATAATGGTTTGGCTTTTAATTCAGCTACTAACACATTGTCGGGTAGAACAGACAAGTGCACATTCATCGCTCGTAAAGCAAACAATGATTTCCGGCTTAAGGCGTCTGCAACCACATTAGCCTTTCCCGGGTGGTAATCAATGACAAGCTCGTAATCTTTCAACAACTCAAGCCAACGTCTTTGTCGCAGATTTAAGTCTCTTTGAGTCATCAAATATTTGAGACTTTTGTGATCCGAAAATACATGGCACTTTTCACCAAATAAGTAATGTCGCTATATTTTTAAAGCAAATACGATGGCAGCTAGTTCAAGATCATGGGTCGGATAATTTTTCTCATGTGGCTTTAATTGTCTCGACGCATAGGCCACCACTCGACCTTCTTGCATCAATACGCAACCCAAGTAGGGATGCGTCACTATAAATGACAAACTCTTTGCCTGATTCGGGTTGCACTAAAATTGGAGCTTCAGTCAAATAAGTTTTTAGTTGATCAAAACTTTTCTGACATTTCTCCGTCCATTCGAACTTAACATCCTTTTGAAGTAGCTTCGTCATTGGTGTGGCTATCATCGAGAAACCTTTGACAAATCGTCGGTAATAACCGGCGACCCCAGGAAGCTCCGAACTTCGGTAATATTTCTTGGAGGCTTCCAGTTAAGTATGGCTAAAATTTTGCTCGGGTCAACTCGAATACTCGATGCGGATACCACATGACCCAAGAAGCTAACCTCTCTTAACCAGAACTCACACTTACTGAACTTAGCATATAACTGCTTATCCCGCAAAATTTGCAACACTAGTCTCAGGTGCTCAGCATGTTCGGTCTCATCTCTTGAATAGACCAAGATGTCATCAATGAACACAACTACGAACCGATCCAAATATGGTCTGAAGATCCGATTCATCAAATCCATAAATACCGCAGGGGCATTAGTGAGCCCAAACGGCATCACTAAGAATTCGTAGTGACCATATCTCGTTCTGAAGGCAGTTTTGGGTATGTCCGAATCTCAAATTCGCAACTGATAATAGCCCGATCTCAAATCTATTTTTGAGAACACTGAGGCTCCCTTCAGTTGGTCGAACAAATCATCGATACGCGGTAACGGATATTTGTTCTTTATCGTCACTTTATTCAGTTGACGATAGTCAATGCACAACCTCATGGTTCCGTCCTTCTTTTTCACGAACAATACTGGTGCACCCCAAGGTGAGAAACTTGGTCGAGCAAAACCTCTATCCGTCAATTCTTGCAACTGAGCTTTCAACTCTTTTAACTTGGTTGGTGCCATACGATATGGAGCCATCGAAATCGGCGTAGTCCCAGGTACAAGCTCAATAATAAACTCTATCTCCCGAACAGGTGGTAAACCCGGTAATTCTTCAGGAAAAACATCCGGGTATTCACAAACCATCGGCACAGATTCGGGTTTCTTTTCTAATTCTTTGTCATCAAGTACATACGCAAGGTATGCTTTGCACCCTTTTCTTACATATTTCTGGGCCAACATTGAGGATATTACAGCTGGCAACCCATCCAAGTCCGTAGACTCAACTCGGACTACTTCGTTATTTGCGCACCTCAATTCAATAGTCTTGCTTTTGCAATTCACAACCGCATCATGCACGGTCAACCAATCCAACCCGAGAATAACGTCAAATTCATCAAATGGCAAAAGCATCAAGTCTGCCGGAAAACAGGAACCTCGAATTACTAGGGGACATTCCTTACACACTTTGTCGACAAGCACGTAACGACCCAAGGGATTTGACACCCGAATTACGAACTCAGTAGACTCAATAGGTAAAGTCTTACTGGATGCTAAGGTTTCACATATGTAAGAATGAGTAGAACCGGGGTCAATCAAAGCAATTACATTAGTATCAAAGAGAGTAAAAGTACCGGTAATAACATCAGGCGAAGAAACATCCTCGCGGGCACGTATAGCATAAGCTCTAGCAGGCGCACGAGCCTCGGATCTGGTCGTAGCATCTCTAGATCCTCTCTGACCACCACTAGCATTGCCCGTATTTCCAGATGGTCTACCTCGAGCAGTGGTAGCACCCGGTTTCCCACTCTGATTTACATTCTGTTCAGACAACCTCGGGCAATCTTTAATGAAGTGGTCAACTGATCCGCACTTGTAACAGGAGCGGTCAGGGAATCTACAACTCCCCGAATGCCATTTACCGCAATATCGACATTTCGTTCTGTCTCGACGTTCATTCCCAACACTGGCGACCGAAGTGCCTCGTGTACTCACAAGGGGTCGATCACGATCTCATCTAAAAAGGCCCGAAGTGCCTCTCGACCAGCCCACATCATCTCGAAATTTCTTCGATGCCTGTTGAAGAGGCTTTCCCGAAGATCTTTTACGAAACTCTCCAGTTCCCACATCAACTTTTTGTTTTTCTTTTCTAAGCTCTTCGGCTTTACAAGCTCGCTCGACAAGTACTACGAACTCTCGTATTTCAAGAACGCCAATGAACATTTTTATATCTTCATTCAGCCCATCCTCGAAGCGTTTACACATGATAGCCTCGGACGAAACACATTCCCGAGCGTATTTGCTAAGTCTAACAAATTTTCGCTCGTAATTAGTAACCGACATGGAACCTTGCTTAAGCTCAAGAAATTCCTTCCGTTTTTGATCAACAAATCTCTGACTGATATACTTTTTTCGAAACTCAGTTTGGAAAAACTCCCAAGTTACTTGCTCTCGGGGCACAACAGAAGTCAGAGTACTCCACCAATAGTAGGCAGAATCACGTAGCAAGGGGATAGTACACTTTAAGCATTCATCGGGTGTACAAGATAGCTCATCGAGTGCCCGGATAGTGTTGTCCAACCAAAATTCAGCTTGCTCGGCATCGTCGCTATCCGTAGCTTTAAATTCAGTAGCCCCATGTTTTCGGATTCTGTCAACTGGGGGCTTATTTGACCTTATTTGGTCAGTTACCGGAGGTATTGTAGGTGCGGGGGTTGTATTAGTCGGGAAGGGAGGTTGTGGAACAGCCGTATTAGTTCGAATGTATTGGTTGAACCAATCATTCATCACGCTATAGAAAGCTTGTCTAGCTTCATCATTCGGGTTACTAGCATTAGGTTGAGAGTCCACCGGCACTGTCCCTTGTGCGGGAGCAGGCGCTACACTCTCAAGATCATCAGCTACCGCTCGGTCTGGATCGGGATCCATTACTATAAATAAACACAATTGCAAATGTCAGAAATCACCACACTATCAAATAATCACATAAAATGGCATGTATAGCTAGACCCAACGCATTACGGTAGTCCTAGAATCGACTAAACTGTAGCTCTGATACCAATCAAATGTAACACCCCGAACCCGAGACCGTCACCGGAGTCGAACACAAGGTGTTAACAAACTTTAAAAATTTTCCAGACACTGCCAATCTGCGTAATAGTCGCTTTAAAAATCATATCTTGAGTTCAGAAACTCGGAATCCAGTTCCCTAAATTTTCCCTGAAACTAAACTCATATGCCCATCTACATATTTTTTTCTAGAATTTTTGGTTGAACCAATTAGTACAGTTTATTAGTAAAAGTCTCCCATGTTACAGGGATCGACTACCCTGACCTTTGCGCATTACGACTTGGATATCTCCCTGTACAGGGCTTCAATACTGATGGCGTTTGTTTCTATAGAAACTAGACTCAGAGAGGAATCTATACATATATGGCTTGACTCCTAATTGTCTCTGGTTAATTTATAATGAATTTCCAAAGTCGGAACAGGAAATCCAGAAACCGTTCTGGCCCTGTCTCACAAGAACCTGAATATCTCTTAACATACTATCCGTATGATTGTTTCGTTACTTTCCTATGAAAATAGATTCATCAAGGTTCGTTTACATAATTTATTCACTATTTAATTCCATTCCTACTATTTTTAGTGAATTTCCAAATCTACATCACTGCTGCTGTCAGCATCTGCCTTTAAGGTAGACTTTACCTATTTCATAGTTTCCATGATTCAACTAGCCCTTTTTGCATAAGTAGCACAATTTATGATAGTGATTAACCATTCCCATGGCCAATCCTTGTCAAGCCTATCCACACCTCTCAATAACCATATCCATACCAAATGATTATAACATTACACTCAAACATATATAAGCCATTTTCGCATGGCTATCCAAAATTATACAAGTCCAAAGGGTCCATGACCCACAACAAACGGGTAGTCCTATACATGCCATTTCGAAGTTCAACCAAAATTGTACCAAAAGGGGGGGCTTTTGATAGTGTGGGCGACTTCGACTTCAAAATCCCGAGTCCGATAGCTGGAGAACAAAAATCTATAAAATAGAGGATCAAAGAAACGGAGTAAGCAATTTATGCTTAGTAAGTTTTGAGCAAGGAATTCCAGCACAGCAAAAGTATAGCATTCATATAGCTAAACGAATAATTTCATATGCACAAATTTTCGATATCATACTTGCTTCACATTACCAACCCTTATGTACATACACAAAAGATCAACTTAGCCAAAGGCCGGTAGCTCGTTTATCAACTGAGCGAATACTTATTTGTAAGGGCTCAACTAAATTCAAGCACATACGAAACATACCTCAATGTTGGGATGTTTCTAGAGTATTTACTGAAATTTTTACAGCAAGATCAGTCATTCCCAAATCACGTACCTTCGGAATTTAACCGGATATAGCTACTCGTTCAAATGCCTTCGGGACATAGCCCGGTTATAGTAACTCGCACAATTGCCTTCGGGACTTAACCCGGATTTAGTAACTCGCACAAATGCCTTCGGGCTTAGCCCGGAATTAGTATCTCGCACAAATGCCTTCGGATCTTAGTCTGGATATGGTCACTTAGCACAAAGCCTTCGGGACTTAGCCCGGACATCATTCAAATAACCATGCACATTTAACAGTAAATCATGGCACATTCGTATTTCATTTTCGTTAACAAAACTCAAACACAAGACACTTATCATTCTTGCAATTTCGGCTCAATAGCCACACACAAAGAGCATGATTTTGATTTGCTTAAAACATGATCTAATCAAATCATAATTTAAGCTCTATTACTCAAGAACTTACCTCGGGTGTTGTCGAACGATTCCGATAGCTATTCGACCACTTTTTCCTTCCCTTTATCGGATTTAGTTCCCCTTTGCTCTTGAGCTTAATTAAACAAAGAAATTGATTTAATCATTTGAGCACCGGAAAGAGGAACACAAGGCACTTAGCCCATTTTTATACATTAGACATTAAAGTCACATATGTACGGAATCATGAATCAAACTCAACATTTTAGCTAATTTTTCCCCCTTGGCCGAATTTTCTAAGCCAAGACAAAAGCATCAATATGCTTGCCTCTAACCGAATACATGCAACACCAATCTCCTTCCTATGGCCGAATATGCATGTCTATGTTGGGGCCGATTTCAACACTTAATACATTCTACAAGTATGGTCACTTGTATTGACTAAACACCCTTCTGTTTCAAGTTCAAAACTTGGCTAATACACACATATATACACTAGTAAAGCATCCTCTCCCTTTCCATCAATTTAACACATGCATTACTCATTAATATACAAAAATTATATTCGGCCTTAGCACACAACTTGCTAGCCGATTCTTCTCCATCTAGCAACCAATGCACATATGTGCTCACTCAAAAATGCTAAAAAGAAGATTCAAGAATCATCAATCCACCATCACATGCATCATTAACAAGCTTCATATTTAGCATGCAATGGCATTAACACAAAATTTACCTAGGCCGAATATCATCCCCATGACATAGCAAAGATTTGAACCATGGGCTAATTAGAACTCAAGCTAGCAACTAAAAACATGCATGAATCTCATGGCACAACCTCAAACATACATTGATCTAGATACAAGTATGGCCAAACCTCCTACTAATCCTCTTCCAAACCAAACATGAAGCAAGAACTCCTTCCTCATTCCTTTGAATTTTCGGCCAAATGAAGATGAAAAAGGATGAACAAAATTTTCTCTTTTCTTTTCTTTAACTCACGGCAATGGGGGGGAAACAACTACACACTTTTTTTTTGTTTTCATCATATTCCCTTTCATTATTTTATGCCCATGCTCCTTATTTTATTTTTTTCCACCCATGATGCACCAACACAACATGTCTATGACATGTCTTGCCCATCACACTTGGTCTACCATGCTTGTCATGGCCGGCCACTACTAGTTAGGGGGGAATTTGACATGCAAGTCCCCCCTTTTTATTTCATGCTCTAAAAGGTCTTTATGCTTCGACCTATCACATTTCAAAAATGTCGCACATAAGTCCTATTGACTAAATTCACATGCAATCGACTAAATCGAAGCTTGAAATTTTCACACATTCATAATTACATATTCTAGACAATAAATATCACATTCAAACATTTCGGTGACTCGGTTTAGCGGTCCCGAAACCACTTCCCGACTAGGGTCAATTTTGGGCTGTCACAGTTATGACCGAATCTAGCGATGTCACATGAAAGTGCTTTCGAACACTAAGTCATTGTTAGGACTTTTTTGTTATGTTATAATATCTCTAAATCAAGTTATTTGTTTACAAAACATTACCCATTTATTTACAAGTTGTTATAATTGGCGGAAGCTTTTAAAACGATTTACGTAGTTGTGAGTGTTTTGAAAGAAAACATTTATAACTTTTGAAAACCTATATTTTCCTACCACTAGTGATTATGAATCATAAGCAACGAAAAACAAATCCCAAGTTAAGATAAAAATCCATAAAGGCCTTATTACAGTAAAAATTACCCCAAATAATATTACTTATAATCATAATCAAATACGAAAATATATGCGGTTGTCTGGCCACCTTTGAGTCCTTCGCTGCTCTGATCCACCTATGTCTGGGGATTACCTGGGCAGTGAAACAATAGGGGTGAGTTTACGTAAACTCACTGTGTAATGCCCATGTACAAAAATAGATAGCATACAGATAATAACAGTCTGGCATAAGCCCTTTTTCAGTAACAGTGTCCGTCCAGTTTGGGCCTTACCCCATCTCAGTATAGTAACAGTCACATATATGCAATCACAAGATTCCTGCCCAACCAGCCTCTACACACCATCTCCATCCAACCCTACACTCCAAGTGGGGATATAATTAACCCACCCAACCCAACACTCTAAGTAATGCCAAATGCGGAACCATACAGTAATATGTAGCTGAGCTTCCAGTAAATTAAGCTTGAGGCCTATCAGTGCACTTCCTCCGCATAATATAACCCCCAACCCAATGCAATGCAATATACAACATGTCATGCCAAATCATAGTACTATACATGCATTAAGAATAGTTTTAGCAGCATGCCTCATATACGGTCAAATAAATGTTTACATCATATAAGGGAATAATAGTCATTTCAGTCAATCAGGGGTCTAAATACACTTACCGACCCTACAGTAGGTTTACAGTTGTCTCGGACGACCCGTGAAACCTTAGCAGTTCAACAGTGAAAATGGGCCCAAAAGCCCATGTCATTTTCCTATATGGGCCCACACGTCTGTTGTGACCCACAAGGCCAAAAATGGCCTTAGCCATGTAACCACATGGCTTGACCCAAAATCCCACACGCCCATGGTTCCCACTCGGCCCAATTCGGCCCGGCTCATGAATCGCACATGGCCTGCCTCATCGATTGCACGCCTGTGTTCGAACACACAACCTACCACACAGGCAGTCACACGCCCGTGTGGCGTTGAAGATTCACATTTCCAGATTTTTGCCGATTTTAGTTTGTGAGGTTGTGTTTACACACACATCTGATTACGAAAAATGCGCACACTGTTCTTGAGCACTCCAAACCTATATTCAATCATAACAAACAATTAATCACTTAACAACTGATTTAAAATGACCCCTCAACAACACTTGTCTAAAAGATCGATTGCCACTTGCCTTGTTTGAACAACTGAGGCCTTGCACACTCAAACTGTTGTAAAAGACTGATCACTAGCTCTTTAGTGATTATCTGCATTCCAACTGAATCCTATTAACAATTATTCACACGAACAATTTGAACCAAACGAATATCAAACTTATTGAAAGTGCAAATTCAAGTATAGGGAAAGAAACTATCAATTCGACAGAGAAAAAAGATAGAACAACTGCACCCCTAGCAATAATCGGAAACCTAACCACAAAAAGAAAGAAACCGAAAATAGCGATTGTAGGTAGCAAAAAAAAAGAGGTGTTTGGTGAAGCAACCATTGCGGCAACACAGAGAAAGGAAACTACCGTTGCACCAAAAACCGATTGGTCGAAGAACAAAGAGAGAATGGCAAGAAGGTGCAGGTTTCGACTACAAGAGAGGAAGTTGGCAGCCAGAAAAATAATGGGTGAAAATTGGTAGGGAAGCAAACAAGATGGTAAGAGCGAAAATTGCCAAAACTGAAAGAATTGTGAGAGGGAAAGGAAGAGTGTTCGACCAAAGAAAACAGGAAGAAGATGTTTGTTAGAGGAGTAGAAAAAGAAGAGAAAATCGATGAGTAAGGGGAAGGAATGATTGCCGTAGGGAAGAACAAAGTCGAAATAGAAGAAAAGAAAGATACTCGAACGAACTTTTAGCAATATTCAGCCTCCAAGAAATGAAAAATGTTGACAGAAACCGAAATAGAGAGAAAATACCATCCAAAGCTGAAATCTTAAGAGACAAGAGTTCAAGTTTGGCACCAACTCTCTCACTATCCTCAAACTCCCACATTTTCCTCCTCAAATCCTTTAAAACTGTCCACTCTTCCCTCAACCACCTAATTCAAATTCCACTACAACTCTTCAGTAGTTCGGTTTGACTAAAACACTAACACGGCACTAGCAACAAAATAAAACACTCCCCACTAAGACTTGAACTCAAGTCCCCCAGTACTTTGCCACACTACTTAACCACCAGACCAGCAGGCCTATTCTGTCATGTTATACCCATATTTATTTCTAAACCTACTGATTGAAGACAGGGGTTTATTCATTTAAATCAAAACTTTTGCACAAGCTAAGGCTTGAACCCAAGACTTCCCAGACTCTTTCTAGGACACCTAACCACTGAAGTAGACATGCATTTGTGTAACACAACATACGAAAATAAATATCAAAGATTTTCTTAGGGCGTTACAACTCTACCCCCCTAAAAGAAAATTTCGGCCTCGAAATTTTACCTGACCAGAACAGGTGAGGATACTGTTGTCGCATCACCTCCTCAGGCTCCCACGTGGCCTCCTGAGAGCTATGATTATGCCAAATAACCTTAGCCAGTGGAATAGACTTCCTTCTGAAAACCTTTACATCATGATCCAATATCTGAACTGGTTTCTCCTCAAAAGTCAGATCTGGCCTAACCTCAATCTCCTCAACCGAAATAATGTACGTGGGATCAGAGCCGTAGCGCCTCAACATAGAAACGTGAAACACGTAATGAATCTGATCTAACTCTGGAGGTAACTCCAACTAGTAGGCAACCGGCCCCATTCGTTTCAATATGCGGTAAGGCCCAATAAACCTAGAACTCAACTTGCCCTTACGTCCAAACCTCAGTACCTTCTTCCATAGTAAGACCTTGAGAAAAACAAAGTCCCCCATAGAATACTCAATCTCTCTACGCTTCAGATCTGCATAGGACTTCTGTCTATCTGATGCTGCTTTCAGTCGATCTCGAATCAGTCTAAGTTTATCCTCGGTATCAAAAACTAGTTCAGGGCCCAAAACACGCTGCTAGCCCAGTTCAGTCCAACATGAAGGTGTGCAACACCAATTACTATATAATGCCTCGTAAGGTGCCATCTGTATGCTAGACTGATAGCTATTGTTATAAGAAAACTCTGCTAGCGGAAAGTAATCCTCCCAATTTCCTTGGAAATCAATCACACAACTCATTAACATGTCCTCCAGTATCTGAATCACCCTCTCGGACTGACCATTAGTCTGTGGATGGAACGCAGTACTGAAGTCCAATCTTATACCTAGAGCTTCATGTAAATTCTTCTAGATCTGAGACGTGAAGTAAGGATCCCTATTAGATATTTTTGAAACTGGTACCCCATGCAGTCTCACTATCTCAGACACATACAGTTTAGTCAGCTTCTGCAAATAGTAGTCAGTACGAACTGGTATGAAATGGGCGGACGATGACCCATACTGAATCCTTCTTAGTAGGCATTAGGGGCAACCTACTAACAAAGTCCATAGTCACCCTCTCCAACTTCCAAATTGGAATCTTAATTGGCTGAAGTAACCCTAAAGGTAAATGATGTTCAGCCTTAACCTGGTGGCAAGTCAGACATTTACCCACGAAATTGGTAACTTCACGCTTAAGATCTGGCCACCAATATAACTCACGAAGGTCTTGGTACATCTTATTTCCACTAGGACGCATAGCATAAGGGCTACTATGCGCCTCATGCAGAATAGACTGCCTCAAACCAGTATCCTTTGGTACACAGATTCTCCCACGGAAACAGAGTACCCCTTCGCTGTTCAATCCAAAATCCACAGTATCCCCACTCTCTACCTGACGGAAACGAAGACACAATGACTCGTCTTCCATCTATTTACCCTTAATTTGGTCCATCCACGTCGGTTTAACTTGAAGTTTGGCCAACAAACTAACACCATCAAATAAACTGAGGCGAGCAAACATCGCACCCAGATCAGTCATAGCTCTACGAATCAGTGCATCTGCCACCACATTGACCTTACCAAGATGATATTTGATCGTACACTCATAGTCTTTAAGAAACTTAATCCATCTACACTGCTGAAGATTTAGCTCATTCTAAGTGAGGAGATATTTGAGGCTCTTATGATCCGTGTAGATGATAATCGTACAGGTAATGTCTCCAAATCTTCAGTGTGAATACCACCGCAGCCAACTCCAAGTCATGCGTTGGATAATTCCCTTCATGAATCTTTAGCTGCCGAGAGTATACGCTACTACCTTGCCCTCTTGCATCAATACACATCCCAAACCAACATGTGATACATCGCTGTAGACAGTGAACTCTTTCCCTGACTCTAGCTGTATCAAGATAGGGGCCTCAGTTAGTACCTTCTTGAGCTTCTCGAAGCTCTCCTACTGCATATCAGTCCAGTTAAACAGCATACCTTTACGTAACAGCTTAGTCAAAGGTGCTGCAATCAGTGAAAACCCCTCTACAAATCATCGATAATACCCTGCCAGTCCCAGAAAACTGCGGATCTTAGATACAATCTTAGGCTGCTTCCAATCCAAAACAGCCTTAATCTTTTAAGCATCAACCCTAGTCCCTTCAGTAGATATAACATGGCCCAAAAATGTAACCTCTCGTAACCAAAACTCACATTTACTGAATTTGGCGTATAGTTGTTTCTCCCTCAAAATCTACAGAACTACGTGAAGATGTTCATCATGTTCACCATCAGTTCTCGAATTCACCAGAATGTCGTCAATAAAAACCACTACGAACTGATCCAGATAGGGCTGGAACATTCGGTTCATCAGATCCATAAAAGCCGCTGGTGCATTCGTCAGTCCAAATGGCATCACTAGGAACTCGTGATGATCATAACGAGTCCTAAACGCTGTCTTGTATATATCAGTCTCTTTGACCCTCAGTTGATGGTAGTCAGATCGGAGATCAATCTTAGAAAAAACCAAAGCTCCACAAAATTGGTCGAATAGATCATCTATCCTCGGTAGGGGGTACTTATTCTTAATGGTCAGTTTATTCAGTTGCCAGTAATCGATGCACATACGCATGGATCCATCATTCTTTTTCATAGACAAAACTGGTGCTCCCCACGGAGACACATTAGGGCGGATGAACCCTTGACCTAATAACTCTTGAATCTAAGCCTTAAGCTCCACAAGCTCTTTCGGTGCCATTCTATAAGGGGCGATGGACACCAGAGTTGTACCATGCAAGAGCTCAATCCCAAACTCAACATCACGGTTTGGAGGTAACTCAGGTAGCTCCTCAGGAAAGACATCCATAAAATCTTTAATCGTTCTAATATCTTTAACAGAAGAAACCCCAAAATCTGAAACACTAATGTAGGCCAGATACGTCTCACATCCCTTACGAACCAACTTTTAGGCCCTTAATACAGAAATCACATTCGACAAGTAGTTCCAACGTTCCCTAATTACAACTACCTCACCGTCCTCCATAGTTCTCAATACCATCCATTTAGTGGCATTATCGGCCTACACCCAAAAAGAAGGCCAAAAGCACAATGATTCGATAGAGACAAAAGATAGAACAACCGTACCCCGAGCAATAATCGGCAACTTAACAACAAAAAGAAAGAAACCGAAAATAGTGATTGTAGGTAGCAAAATCAGTAGCAAAAGGGAGGTGTTTGGTGAAGCAACCACTGCGACAGCAGAGAAAGAAGAAACTACCGTTGCACCAAAAACCGATTGGTCAAAGAACAAAGAGAGAACGGCGAGAAGGAGCAGGTTTCGGCTACAAGAAAGGAAGTCGGCAGCCAAAAAAGTAAAAGGTGAAAATCGGTAGGGAAGCAAACACGATTGTTAGAGCGAAAATTTCCAAAACCGAAAAAATTATGAGAGGGAGTGGAAGAGTGTTCGGCAAAAGAAAACAAGAAGAGGACGTTTGTTAGAGGAGTAGAAGAAGAAGAGAAAATCGATAAGTAAGGGGAATGAACGATTGCCGTAGGGAAGAAGAAAAAGAAAGATACTCGAATGAACCTTTTGCAATATTCGGCCTCCAAGAAGTGAAAAACGCTGACAGAAATTGAAATTGAGAAAAATACCATCCAAAGCCGAAATCTTGAGAGACAAGAGTTCAAGTTCTACACCAACTCTCCCACTATCCTCAAACTCCCACATTTTTCTCAAATCCCTCAAAATTGTCCACTCCTACCTTAACCACCAAATTCAAATTCCACTATAACTCTTCAATAGTTCGGTTTGACTAAAACACCCACACGGTACTAGCAGCAAAATAAAACACTCCACTGCACCCACTAGGACTCGAACTCAAGTCCCCTAATACTTTGCCACACTACTTAACCACCAGACCAGCAGGCTTATTCTGTCATGCTATACCCATATTTATTTATAAACCTACTAACTAGAGACAGGGGTTTATTCATTTAAATCAAAACTCTTGCACAAGCCATAGCTTGAACCCAAGACTTCACAGACTCTTCCCAGGACACCTAACTACTGAAGCAGACATGCATTTGTGCAACACAACATACAAAAATAAATATTAGAGATTTTCTTGGGGCGTTACACGCCCGTGGGGTCCAAGGGACACGCCCATGTGACCCTAGGACATGTTTGTGTTAGAGGCCGTGTTCGACCTTATTTAACTCTCTGACTTGCGCACACGGCCATGCCACACGCCCGTGTGCTAGACTGTGTGGTCAATTAATTCAATTCCAAATTAGGTGTAGTTTTCACACGGCCAAGACAACGACTGTGTTCTAGGTTGTGTGGCACACACAACTGAGACACACACCCGTGTCTCTGCCCGTGTACTCAATTCTGAGTATTCTATTTCTCAAAATTAAGGTGCAGGGAACACATGACCTAACCACATGCCCATGTTACTAGGCCATGTGTCACACATAGTCTAGACACATGTGTCTACCCATGTGGGCAAAATAATGCCATTTTTAGCTTCGTTTCTCACCCAAATTCACACTAATGGCCTACACTTAAACTCACATCCATAAACTAACCAATTCAAGCATTCAAATTTAGCAAATTTCATCATACATCATGGCATAACATTTCATCCATACATGTCTACAATCATACCTTAGTTCAATCCATGTATTAAACATGATATGATCAACTACTTAACATATATATAGCTACCATACTTTGACATTACAAGTATATTTAAACAAACCATTACTAGTCATTCCAATGGCTAGATTACAAGCATCATTTTCATTTACATGCCAAGATGGCCAATATATCCTATACATGCTATTATAACCATAATTGGTTTACCATATTGTACCGACATGGGCCGATGGATAGTGTGAGTGATCTTTGCCAAGCTTCCAATCTAATGAGCTTTCAATTCACTCTAAAACAGGGAAATAAAACTAAGTAAGCATAAAATGCTTAGTAAGTTCGTATAACATGGTATGTAACTTACCATTCATTCTATTTGGAGGTAACTATGTAGGGCATAATCAATCAATTTGACCTCAAGCCCTACACTGATTCTCATTGCCCTTGTTAGTCATATATTCCATAATATCATCAAACATATATGGGCTCAACAACAATCAAGTTTCTATGCATATACGTTTTTAACAACTTGTATTCATTTAAAACGTATAAATCATCTCGATATATTGAGAGTATAATTTCATAATAGTTCATTCAGATTATTTCATGTCAAAACTTTACTCATATATTAAGGTCATGATTAGTACACTATAGGTGTATAAGTCCATAATCAAGAGTGAACATATATTGATAAAATAGAGTCCATGTATAATTATTATCATCTCATGTTTTCATATATCATTTGTCAAGTATCATCATTTTCTTGTATTTTAGATAAATACGTGTAATAACTCATTTTATCGTTCGTATCTTCTCATATATGGAATTGTCAGCCATTGAATTTATTCGAAATATCAATGGATACACAGGTAATACATTCGAGGTGTATGAATCAGGATCCGTCAATTAATGTCTAATGGTACCCATAAGGTACTATATCAGAGAATACACTCTCAAGCCACATATGTATACAACAGGATTACTAGTCCAGGCTAAATCTTTTTTATGTCATATGCTCTAAGGAGCTTGATTTGGATTACCCGTCTAGATTAAATCCAATACATAACATATGCTCGAGAGGACATATATCAGGATTACCCATCCAGGCTAAATCTTTTCAGAAATGAGGTCAATAGGGTTACTCGTCCGAGTTAAATCCCATTAGTAACAAATGCAAGACCTCATTCATTTCAGGAAATCACATATCCACTGAATTTCCATTTTATTCTACTGGGATTAAACATTTTTGAAGCATTATCGAGCATGTGATTATTTCATACATCCACAACATTCATATAATCCAAATAAACACATTCCATAGTCATTTCAAGCATATAAATAACATTCTCATCATTTATCCTTTAACATCTATCAGGCATTATCATTTAATTAAAACATTTTTATTTATCAGGCTTGATCGGATATGTAATCATTTTCACATATTTAAGATATTTATACAATTTACATAAACACAATCAATGTAAACATGTAAATAAACACAATTTAGTTACACGAACTTACCTCGATAAAGGTTCGTGTACAAACATCTACTAATACGACATTTTCCTCATTCTAACTCCAAATTTCGTCTATCCAAATCTGTACGAGTAAATTTAACACCAATTTCTCATATTTCATACTTATTTAGACTCAATTCACATCCTAGGCAAAATTACCATTTTGCCCCTAACTTTTCTATAAATTCTCATTTCATCCCTAGGCTCAAAAAATGAAACTTGTGCAAATTACTCCCTATTCGAATCCTAACCAAAGCCCCATTACAAATTTTACAGCACATGTATTCATAAAATTTCAAAATATTTCATCAAATTTTACAACTTTTCATTTTAGTCCCTAAATCAAGTTTTCATAAAAAAATTGCTTTGTAAAAGTTGTTTATCTATCAATAACCTTTCATTTTCGACCATAAATTTGTAATTTTCAGCATATACATCCATGACCCATTTTTCATACTTTGATAACTTCTCAAATTGATCTGTAACACCCCTTACCCATGTCCGACGCCGGGACAGGATATACCAAACTAAATCACAAGCAACAAACAAAATCGAGCCATAAAATTTCGTTTAAATTTTAAAAATTTTAATCGCAAGCAAATTGTCCCTTATAAGGGCCTACGAGACCCAAAACATACATCGGAAATAGTTTGGGACTAAACCGAGAACCTTCAGAATCTTTTTGACAGTTAGAAAATTTTCTTATTTTGGAGAGTCACACACCCGTGTGGGTAGGTTGTGTGGTCACACACGCCCGTGTGGCTTGGGACATGCCCGTGTCCTCAACTCGTGTAACTCTATGATTATGACATCATCATACAATTAGAGTCACACGGTCAAGTCACACGTCCGTGTGCTTAGGCCGTGTGGCGAATTCAATTCTCCAAATTAAGTGCAGACTTCACACACACCCTTGGCGCAAGCCATGTGTCACACACGGTTTATACACACGCCCGTGTGTCTACCCGTGTGGACAAATTTAAGGCTATATTCCAAGTCAATTGCCACCCTTATTTGTACAACCCGTTCATGATTCTAGAGGTACTTAAACATTTATGAACCTAGCTCATGGATGATAACTTCTCATCACATTATACTAAATTAGGACTCCATATCATGTCAAGCCCCATTTTACCAACACACACACAGTACCCATCATCATTCAACAATCAACAACCAATAACCCTATCATAATGGAATTGGTACATACATGCTTAGATGGATAAGTTTACAACCCAATAATCATTGTAAGCCATATCTCATGGCCTTATACAAAATGAATCATATCATCATAAGCCAACACATTTGGCTAAACCAATATGACATATAACAAAAAGACAAAGTCCCCATACATGCCATACTCAAAATGCTTAAATTCACTATACCCAAAAGATTAGTTTGATAGTGTGAATCGAGCTCTAATGTCTTTCAATTCTCGAGCTAGCTTGGCGACACTTGTTATCTCTTTGACATAGTTATTAGGTTACATGTTGAACCACTTGGAATACTAAAGCATGCTCGGGAATTCTCATACACATGGTAGGGTGCCAATGCCATTTCCCAGATAGAGTCTTACATGGGATCACATACCAATTCCAATGCCATGTCCTAGACATGGTCTTACATGGGATCACATATCGATGCCAATGCCATGTCCCAAATATGGTTTTACATGGGATCACACATCGATGCCGATAGCCCAGCTATGGTCTAACACGATATTACATATCGATGCCAAATCCATGTCCCAGACATGGTCTTACATGGGATCGTACATAACCCTAATGTCATGACATTTGTATCATATCTATTCCTAAGGTTCAACCGGGATTTTGTGGTATTGAACTTATCAAATCGTCATCAAGTCATCATTAATTAAATCCATAAAGACAATTTATCGCGTGATTTGTAAAAAGTAATAAATATTTATAATGAAGATCAAACCTAAACTAACTATTATCACGATAAAAAGGCAAGCGCACCTATCGAACAATGGTATAGTAATGGCAAGACCAAGATATCGTACCCAAGGGAACCGAAAGTACTAGTAATAACTATCTTTTTATTATTTAACCTAGAAATAAGGAGGGGTTGTTTATTAAACTAATTAACTAAACTTAATTAACTAATTAAAATAAAGCAAAGAGACAATTTAGAAAAAGGCTTGAAAAAAGTAATTGATAAAGACGACACCCAATGAGGAATCCACCTAGATTTCACTTGTTATCTGACTCTGAACGAGACGATTTATTCACTTGACTTGATCCATGAGACTCCCTAACCTATATTATTATCTCTTTCGAGACTAATAACGCCTAACCCTTAGTTGAATTAATCAAAATCTCTTTCTTAATTAAAACCCCTAGGGAAGCAGCAAATCGATCTATGGACTCCCATATTAGGTTTCACCCTAATTCGACAAAATTTCGTAACCCTATTTCTAGGCATTCGATCAACTCCGCTTAATTATGCCAAATCTAGTCTTAGACAGGGAATTTTGCTCCTCTACATAAGCACATCAAATCATGAATTAATACCCAGAATATTAACTCAAGCATTAAAAACACATAATTAAGAACAAATCAAGTATTTATCATACAATTCAGATAATAATAACAAGATCCATCATAGGTTTCAACCCCCTTAGGTATCTAAGGGGTTTAGTTCCTAATAAAATAAGAGTACATCTCAAAAGAAAACTCTAAAACCACTGAAGGAATTCTGAGAGAGATCTTCAGTCTTGGAGTAGCTCCGGCTTTTGGGATGGATCGTCTGGCTTTCTTTAAGTAATTCCCGGCGTGCGGTTTTGTACTCCAAAAAAGTTCTGGAGAGAGCGACCCCTTTCTAAGTCGTACTTAGGGTGTTTATATAGGCTTTGGATTGGCTTTCTTCCTCCCTAAGTATCCTTTTTCGTGTAAAATACATCTCTTTGAAAAAGGGCCACGCCCGTGTGCCACGGTCGTGTGATGTGATTGCCAAACCGTGTTCGATCCATTAAATTGCACATGGCCGTGTGGGTCAATGGACAGGCCGTGTGAATCGTGAAAGCCTTAGTCGACACCCTCGAAAGACACGGGTGTGTGAGCTCCCCGTGTGACAAGGCTTAGGCCGTGTCATCTTCTCGATTTGGTCCGTTTTGTCCCTTTTTGGCTCTTTTTTGGCTCCTTTTGACTCTTAGTGCTCTCCTGAGTACAAAACATGAAATAACTGAATTAAGAGCTCTAAAATCCATAAATCTAGTAATAAACATCCATAAATATGCTAGGTATTTGGGGTAAAAATATGTATAATTTGGCATTTATCAAATACCCCCACACTTAAGCATTTGCTTATCGTCAAGCAAAACTCTTATTTACTTCTAGAATTCATTTCTCTCAATCACATAGTCATTACTAATAATGTTACAAGTTATTCCATAGAAAATCATACAGTGAGAATTCAACTATAGGGGCATTAAAAGCCTCAAACAATCTAAATCGAATATTTTGATAATAAAATCAGAGGTAATCTCCTTCCTCTAAGTAATTAACTTTAGTCCTAAATATACAAGAGATGACATCCTTACTAAAGATTCACTCAAATCACTCAAAGTGTTTAAGGTTCAAGATTAAGCACTCGATTGTCTAACATGAGAAGTTATTACTATAGGCTTGCATGAAAATCAAATCTCCACCACTTGTAAATTGTATGATACACAAATCAAAAGGTCTTTGCATGGTTGTAACGGGGTTTAGGTTATGGGTATGGATACAAGCTAAAGAGACAAAGGTTAGAATCGAGATAATTTCAATATATTACCCCACTATCAAAAACTTAATTACTGAATCACAAACAAATATCTAGAACTATATTACATGAGCTCATGACAACTTTAGGTTGCTGAGAATTACAATAATAATACTGAGTTTTATTTTATTTTTTTATTTTTTTAAGAACAAATCAAGTCAATACAATATAGAAATCATACTTCCTAATTCGGTGACAAAAAATGGTGAACATAGTGAGGTAACAATATTAAAAATAATCCTGATAAAAAAGGGTAAATTAAGTAAGAGGATTTCAACAATAATGGGTTAATGGGTTAATGATGAGGGTTAATAAAAAGGGTTAGTAGGCTCAAGGGGGTTTACTAAGGGTTTAATTATGTGGGAAGGCTTTTTATGGAGTAAGTGGGTTAAATCCTAAGTGCCTTTATCATCTCAGTATGTATAATCAAAGCAAGTTCTAGAATAACAATTCAATGTTGATACACTCAAACCACAAAAGAAGTGAGCAAGAAAGAAAGCTATATGTTCAAAAGGCTAAAAAATCTCACCAAAAATTTGGGTTTTTGATGTCATTCATGTATCTTAAGATTTCAAGATAATACCTCAATTTAGGAAAATAGTCTAAAAATTTTAGTTCTCAAAATATCGACTTATCATGCTCGATTCTCTAATGCCCTATAATCAAATAATCATGCATAATTCCCATGGTCTAATTCATGACATATCAACAATAATTATAGATCAATCAGAATTCATTCGATCAATATTATGAGAAAATCACTTAAGCACAAGATCAAATTCAGGGATTTGAGAATAATGCAAAAATTTAGGCATCATGTTCATGTTCACCCCCGACACTTAAGATGTACATTGCCCTCAATGTACAAATATAAATTATTCAACATAAAGAAAATCATAAGAGGGAAGGAGGTGAAACTCCCTGTTATATGGATGTGGAGCTGGATTCTGAGGCTGGAGTGTTTAGGGAAAGTGGTAGCTGCCACTATTCTTAGCTAGATGAAGAAATTGGGTCATTGAACATGGCACTTGTGAGGTATTGTTTCCCATTTGTTTCCTCATTCCATAAAATATTCCTAGCAGCTTTGCTTGAAAGTCTGTTGAATCATGAAGAGCTTATTAAGAGTTGGTGTGGAAGAGAGCGTAGTGAGATTACTTGTCAGGAATACTAGAAAAATGAAGAAAGCAAAATTTACTAATATAGATATGTCTTTCAAAAGAAAATAATAAAATTGAAATGAAAATAAAAATAAAAGATAAGAGGATTCAATGATCCTCGTCAGTGGGCCCCTCAGGTGGTGGCACTGGAGTGGCGATGTGAAAGTGCTGGCACAGCTGCTTCATCATGGCCTGCATGTCGTCCATCTGTCTATCATGTCACCGATCTCGCTCGTGAATCATGTCAAACTGTGTAGTGCAATACTGCTCGAAGTGAGCGAGTCGGTCAGAAAGGTGTGCCAATGAAGCAGCCGCATGAACTGGTCACTCCCTAGGTGGCGTGGTAGAAGGCTCCTCGCGCTGTAGGGGGACATCATTAGGAATGTCCTCTAGATCCTCCTCGTCAATGGCTTGAGTGAGAAGGTATTGAGGAGGATCGGTCCCACGGCGGTGCTCAATCATCCTCATGTGTAACATAGTCATGATGCCCTGTGGGGACATCTGACCTATCAGTGTAAGCGCTGATGACTGGGCCACGGTGTTGAGGAGGCCGAAGTGTCTGGCAAGGCGCGTCACGTAGGGGCCGATAGAGATTACTCCCTTTCGACGCCGCTCGGTCTGATGGCGAATGGCGAAAGCGATGAAGTATGCCAAGTCAGTCACGTGTGCATTCGCCATGCACCATAAATAGTAGGCATCGTGGGTGTTGACAACAACAGTTCTCTCTCTCTTTCTGGTCAAGGTGTGTGCCAATATGGCATAGAGATAGCGTAGGGAAGGGGCAAGAGCTGAGGCCTTCGAGCAGCTGGGGTTGTAGGTGGAAGAGAGTGGTGCTAAAGCTTTCCAGCACAAGGAGAGAAATATGGATATTGTGTGATAGTGCATACATGTCCTCCTCCTCCATAAACTCATCGGTGTAAAGTCTCGAAGTGACTCTAAACTCTGGGACACTCATCGTAAGAACTAGACTGCCTAATCGAAAGTGAATGGTGATGGGCTCGTCATTGTTCGTCATCACCACCTGTAAATGAAAAGTAGAGCATAATTCTAAAGTTAGCTCTAAATAAGTGGGTTCGGTAATAGCGAAGAACCATTCCCATGGGTTTGTGGATAGGAGGGCGCGGATGGCATCAGCTAGCTAGACTTGCTTTACAACAGCCCAGTCAATGCAACGACCTGTAGTTAGGGGTCGCGCGCGTAGTATCTGAAATAGCTCCTTCTGCGAAGCTTGTAGAAACTCAAGGAATGGGTGCCGAACTTCGGCTGTAGAACGTACTGAGGAAGAACTCGGTCCCTTACGTCTCTTTGAGGATGGGACGGCGGCCTTCTTGCCTCTCGATGATGACATAATGTACCTGAAAATGTATGAGCATTGATATAGTAGTTCTAAGATGTGTTAACATTTACCGATATCAAGCGAGAGGTGAAAAATTTAAATGATTATTCAGAATCATGCACTAAAATAAAAAATGCATCATTGGTTACTCAAGAATCCTAGAACTTGTATATGCTATTTAGTAGTTTAAACAATTCAAGTATAGAAAATACTAAAGCAAATTCCTAAGTTAATTAGAACAAATTGGTAATATTAACAATATCTTTGTAAAGTATATAGAATACTAATGTAGCAACACAAATTGGGAAAACAAGGTTGAGAAAGTGAACCAAAAACTATTGTAGGGCGATGCACGGGCATGTTGATGGTGAGCACGGGCGTGGGGTGTGAGTGTACAGCCGTGTGGAGGAAAACTGGAGGGAAAAAAGAGGGTAAAGTGAGGATTGATGTAGGGGGAGTGGAGTTGAGGGTTGTTTGGGGGTTGGGGAATTGAGAATCTGGGGAATGGTGGCTGGAAAAGGGATTATGGAGTGGGGAAGAGGAGATTGCGGCTAGGGTTTTGAAAGGAAGAAGAAAATGAATAGTGATTTGCTTATATAGGGGAGGGCTATACGGCCTAGGGCCATGCCCATGTACTCTGAAGGTGAGCCCGTGTTTTTTGAATTTTGCAATTTAGGTCATGCCCGGTTATTATTCCATGCCCATGTCTGGGGCGTGTATGGCACACGGCCATATCGCACGGTCATGCCTAGCCTTGTTCGTTTCTCCTACGCCCGTGTGTTAGGGTCCACGGCCGTGTATTATTGTCCACGGTTTAACGGCACGGGCGTGTCCCACGCCCGTGTCGAAGAAACAGAATCGAGCCTTGCCTTTGGGACGCCCGTGTTTTTCCATTCCCACGCTCGTGTTCACCTATCAAGTTCACCCACGGTCATGTCGCACGGCCGTGGGGATTTATCGCATCCCGTGTTTTGGGGAAACCATGTCTTGCTTCCACACGGCCGTATCGGACAACCGTGTCTCTTCCCTTGTTTGGCCATGGCTTTAGGCACGTCCGTGTGCCTGGCCATGTGTGCTGAAAAATTTTGCAATTGAAAGATAAAGTTAATGATTCAAAGTGTTAGAAACTAAAAATAAAGAAATCAGAATATGTTAGTTCTCGGGTTGCCTCCCGAGAAGCGCTTATTTATAGTCTAAACTCAACTTACCTCTCTAGTGAATGGTCAGGGTGGTTTGAGGAGCTCGTACTCCTCATTCCTGCTATCAATCTCATCAAAATAAGCTTTTAAATGGGTCTTGTTTACCTTAAAAGTGCCGAACTTTGGGTGACTCACCTCCACCGTACCGAATGGAAAAATACTGAGTACCATAAGAGGGATTTCCTCATTCGGTGTGGTAGTGACAATGTGGGGATCTGCAGCATCTAGTAAGACTTTATCGCCAACCTTAAGTTGATTAGTAGAGGTATCGGGCTTGTTTTGGTGTAGTTTTGATTTATCATGTGTTCTTAGTTTCTGTGCTCGCTATTCGTCTAGCTCCTCTATCTGTAGTCTTCGTTCTTCATGAATGTGTCCTCTATCATCCTTGGAACATGGCTCATGAACTTCTTTGAACCTTAACTTCTGCAAAGTCATATTGTCAGTTTTAGTAGATTGGTGTGGACTATTACCTTCAATGTTCGATGTGATGCCATAATTACGAGCTTGAAGGGTGATCGTTTCGTCTCCCACACGAAATGTAAGCTCACTTGTGCCAACATCAATAATTGCTTTAGCAGTTGCTAAAAAGGGCCTCCCTAAAATCAAAGGGGTGTTATTATCCTCCTCTATGTCTAGAACAACGAAATCAACGAGAAATATGAACTTATCTATTTTCATGAGTACATCTTCAATAATACCCCTAGGGAATCTTATAGTTTTATCTACCAATTGAATGCTCATCCTAGTTTGTTTAGGTTTCCCAAGACCTAGTTGCTTAAACATTTTGTAAGGCGTAACGTTAATACTAGCCCCTAAATCAGCTAATGCATGACTTATATCTAAACTACCAATTAAACAATGAATTCTAAAATGCCCTGGATCTTTCAATTTGTGGGGTAGCTTATTTTGTAGGATAGCTGAGCAGACTACATTTAGGTCCACATGCGATGCTTTGTCCAACTTCCGTTTATTTACTAAAAGCTCTTTTAAAAATTTCATTGCATTTGGCATCTGTGACAAAGCTTCAATAAACGGTAAGTTAATATGTAATTTTTTCAAAAGTTTAAGGAATTTACTGAATTGTTCGTCTGAGCGGTCTTTCCTTATCGAATTAGGGTATGGCACACGAGGTTTATATTCTCAAGGCACTGGTTTGTTTGTATTTTGATCTACCTCATCTCTCCCTTTGCTTACCACTGTTTCTTGCCTCGATTCTGGTTCAGGCTCAATGACTCCTTCGTCATTTTGAGTATTAATTGCATTGAGTTGTTCCCTTTGGTTAGGTTCGATATTACTTGGCAAACTACCTTGTGGTCGTTCAGAGATCAGTTTGGAAAGTTGGCCTATCTGAGTTTCGAGTCCTTGGATCGATGCTTGTTGATTTTTAAGTGCTGTCTCGATATTTTGGAAACGGGTTTCGGACATTGATATGAATTTTGAGAGCATCTCCTCAAGGTTCGGTTTCTTCTCTTGTTGATAAGGTGGCTGTTGAAAACCCTAAGGATTTTGTGGCTTTTGATTCCCTTGACCGCCCTAGGAGAAAGTTGGGTGGTTCCTCCAACCTGCATTATAAGTATTACTGTATGGGTTATTTTGAGATCTAAAGTTATTGTTACCCATATAGTTGACTTGTTCCTCTTCGGTTGTGGGATTGAAGGGTTGATATTTTGTATGCACACCTCCTCCACTTGCGTCACACCTCATTACTAGATGTACCTGTGTAGAGCCAAGTAAACCATCAATTTTTTTATTGAGAAGTTCTACCTGATTTGACATCAAAGTAACTGAGTCGACGTTATAAATGCCGACTGTTTTCATTGGCTTTGTCCTCATAACTTGCCACTGATAGTTATTCAGTGACATTTCTTCAATTAATTCATAAGCCTCTTCAGGTGTTTTGTTGTTCATGGTTTCGCCAGCAGCTGCGTCAACCATTTGCCGAGTCGAGGGGTTCAGACCATTATGGAATGTTTGTACTTGCAGCCAAAGTGGTAGCCCATGGTGAGGGCACCTTCTCAGTAAGTCCTTGTATCTCTCCCATGGATCGTAAAGTGTTTAGTCGTTTTAGCCGGCGGAAAGTATTTTAGTAAAAAAATTTCGGTCATTTGATCCCAAGTAGTAATTGATCTTCATGGTAACGAGTTCAACCACTATTTAGCTTTGTTCCTCAAGACGAATGGCATCATAAGAAACGAAATTGATTTTAAATGTATCGCAAAATTCCAGGAAATTTGCTAAGTGAGCGTTGGGATCTTCATCCTACGAACCATCAAACTGAACAAACTGTTGTATCATCTGAATAGTGTTAGGTTTTAATTCGAAAGTATTTACAGCTACAGCAGGTCTAACTATACTAGATTCAGTTCCTGCTAAAGAGGGTTTAGCATAATCATACATCGTGCATGGAGTAGGACTTTGATTAGCCGCAATTGCAGGAGGTAGCTGATTGCCTTGGTTTTCAGCCATCTCGTCGGTTGGGAGTTGAGTATCGTCTTTTTGCTCGTTCTCCGTGTATCGTAAGCTGTACCTTATCTCTCTTTGATTTCTACGAACTGTACGATCGATTTCTTCGACAAAAAGTAATGGTCCTGATGGGTTTTTCTAGTCATAAACTATACAAACCTGCCAAGAGAAAGAAAAAGTAAATTAATAAAATTAAATTAAATTGCAAGAAAAATAAATGGCTAAAGTAATAAAAATTTAGCGTTCCTAATATTTTAGTTCCCTGGCAACGGCGCCAAAAACTTGATCGCGTGATTCGTAACAAGTAATAAATATTTATAATAAAGATCAAACCTAAACTAACTATTATCACGACGAAAAGGCAAACACACCTATCGAACAATATTATAGTAATGGCAAGACCGGGATATCGTACCTAAGGGAACCAAAAGTACTAGTAATAACTATCTTTTTATTATTTAACCTAGAAATAAGGAGGGGTTGTTTATTAAACTAATTATCTAAACTTAATTAACTGATTAAACAAAAGCAAAGAGACAATTTGGAAAAGAGGCTTGAAGAAAAGTAATTGATAAAGACGACACCCAAGGAGGAATCCACCTAGATTTCACTTGTTATCTGACTCTGAACGAGACGATTTATTCACTTGACTTCATTTGTGAGACTCCCTAACATATATTATTATCTCTTTCGAGACTAATAACGTCTAACCCTCAGTTGAATTAATCGAAATATCTTTCTTAATTAAAACCCCTCGAGAAGCAGTAAATCGATCTATGGACTCCCATATTAGGTTTCACCCTAATCTGGTAAAATCTTGTAACCCTATTTTTAGGCATTCGATCAACTCCGCTTAATTATGCCAAATCTACTCTTAGCCAGGGAATTTTGCTCCTCTGCATAAGCACATCAAATCATAAATTAATACCCGGAATATTAACTCAAGCATTAAAAACACATAATTAAGAACAAATCAAGTATTTATCATACAGTTCAGATAATAATAACAAGATCCATCATAGGTTTCAACCCCCTTAGGTATCTAAGGGGTTTAGTTCATAATAAAATAAGAGTACATCTCAAAAGCATGAAAATAACAAAACATATAGAAAACTCTAAAACCCTTGAAGGAATTCTGGGAGAGATCTTCAGTCTTGGAGTAGCTCCGGGTTTTGGGATGGATCGTCTGGCTTTCTTCAAGTAATTCCCGGCGTGCGGTTCTGTACTCCAAAAAAGTTCTGGAGAGAGCGGCCCCTTTCTAAGTCATAGTTAGGGTGTTTATATAGGCTTTGGATTGGCTTTCTTCCTCCCTAAGTATCCTTTTCCATGTAAAATACAACTCTTTGAAAAAGGGACACGCTCGTGTGCCACGGCCGTATGACGTGATTGCCAGGCCGTGTTCGATCCGTTAAATTGCACATGGTCGTGTGGGTCAATGGCCAAGCCGTGTGAATCGTGAAAGCCTTAGTCGACACCCTCGAAAGACACGAGCGTGTAAGCTGACCGTGTGGCAAGGCTTAGGCTATTTCTTCCTCTCAAATTGGTCCGTTTTGTCCCTTTTTGGCTCCTTTTGACTCTTGGTGCTCTCCTAAGTACAAAACATGAAATAACCGGATTAAGAGCACCAAAATCCATAAATCTAGTAATAAACATCCATAAATATGCTAGGTATTTGAGGTAAAAATATGTATAATTTGGCATTTATCAACAATTATACAATTCATGCAATATTAAAGCATTAAATACATAATAATGTAACGTTGCATTATTTACACACAAACTTACCTCGGTACTCAAAATACGTCTACTATTTGATTTAGTCCACAACCTTATTATTTCCTCAGTTTAGGTCCAGACTACGTTATTGTTGATCTATAATAGAAAATTTCACTCATTTAACTATCACATTATTCAAATCAGTCCATAAATCATACTTTGGAAAAATTAAAATTTTCCCTCTAAACTTTCACATTTTACACTATGGTCCCTAAGCTTGTAAAATGAAATATGTCCAATCTCTTTGTTGCCCAAGCCTAGCCATTTCATATTTCCTGGTATAACAACCCACATTTTTCATCAAATCACATTTTTAACACCTATTTTTACATGTTTTACAAACAAGTCCTTTTTGGTGTTTTTATGAAAAATCACTTAGAAAAAGATGTTCATCTAACACCAAACTTCCATATTCCTTCATTAATCATAAAAATACATGCATGAAACACATGGGTAGATTTTTGAACATGAACACTTGCTTAAAATATGGTTAGAAATAGCTAGATCATGCTTCAAGGATCTGAAAAACATAAAGAGCATTAAAAACGGGGTTAGGATGTACTTACTATCAAGCTTGAAAGTTGAAAAACCCTCGCTGTGGAGAGCTTGAGAGTTTGGGCTATGGCATGGAAAAGATGAGCAAATTTTGCTTGATTTTTCCCTTTTTTCATCTTTTATTAACTAAATGACCAAAATGCCATTTTTACTAAACTTTCAAATTTTATCCATGCATGTCCATTTTTGTCCATAAAATTAGAAATTGGAAAAATTTCTATTTAAGGACCTCTAATTAATAATCCAAAGCTATTTCATACTAAAAGTTTCTAGAAATATATATTTTGCAACTTATTCAATTTAGTCCCTAACATCAAATTGGACACCTTAGGCATAGAATTTCTTCCTGAAAATTTCACACAAACATGCAATCATATCATAGACCATCAAATAATCATAAAATAATTATTTCTATTTCAAATTTATGGTCTCAAAAGCACTATCCTGACTAGCCCCTAATTCGAGATGTTACAACTCTCCCCCTTAGGGATTTTCGTCCTCGAAAATCTTATTGGTAAAAAGACTTGGGTATTGGCTTCTCATCATTTCCTCGAGTTCCCATGTGGCTTCTTCTACCCCATGTCGTTGCCATAACACTTTTACAAGGGCAATACTTTTATTTCTTAATTGTTTGACCTCCCCAGCTAAAATTTTAACCAGTTCCTTACTATAAGACATCCGGTAGTATCTCCACCTCTATAGGTGAAATCAAGTGTGAAGGATCGGAACGGTAACGATGCAACATGGACATGTAGAATACATCGTGAATCTTTTCCAACTCAGATGGTAAGGCTAACCGATAAGCTACTGGTCATATTTTTTCAGTCACCTCATATGGTCCAATGAAACTCGAGCTCAGTTTCCCTGCAACACCCCCTACTCGTGTCCAATGCCAGGACAGGATACGAGTCATTACCGGACTTAAACACAAAAGATTGTGCAATCCTAGCCATAAAATTTCATTTCAAATTAAAACCAATCGAATATATTCATAGTGTCCCTATTATGGGTCTACGAGGACCATAACATGCATTTAAATTGGTCCGGGACTAAACTGAGAACTTTGGAAAGTTCTAGGAAAACCTAGAAAATTTTCTCATAAAATAGGGTCACACGACCATGTGTCATCAACACACCCATGTCCTCAGTCCGTGTAACTCTCTGTTTATGATGTCAGCACACAATTTGAACCTCACGGCCAGGCCACTCGCCCGTGTCACTAGGCCGTGCCGCTCACACGGATAAGATACACGGCAGTTGTAACGCCCCAAATTTGGGTCTAGAAGTATTGGGCCTTGAGTGTGGATCCGTAAGGAGGTTGTATATAAGCATTTAATTGTGCAAGGAAAATGTCTGCTTTGGTGGTTAATAGCCTTGAGAAGTGTTGGAGAAATCTTGGGTTCAAACCAAGGCTTTAGCAAATATTTTGGTTTTAAGTGAATAAAATCTTGGGTGCTTGGATAAAGGCCTTTTAAATTATTGTGGTAAATAAATGACACAAGGAAGCTTGTGGTCTAGTGGTTGTGGCATCATTAAGGTTGCAAGGGAGCCTGGGTTCAAGTCTTGGATCTTGCAATTTATGTTGGTTTTTCTTTTAAAGGAACCTGGACTTTGGCCTATAGACCTTATATTTAATTGAAGATAAAATATGACACAGAAAGAGCCTATGGTAGAGTGGCAAGATGGTGTGTTGTGTAACAGTGAGGTTTAAGGTTCAAGTCTTGGGATGCGTAATGGAGTATTTATTTTGCTGTTTGAGCTGTGTAGGAGGTGGAGTTGGACTGGAACTCTGTGGTTGAGGTGGTCATAAGAAAATAAGGAATTTTTCTAATGGTTGAAAGTAATCCCACATCGAGAAGCTAACATGGGAATTGGTGAGAAGCTGGCTTTAAATAGAGCGAACCAGATGAGTTGGGGAAAGAGAAAAAAAGGGTGATTAAGACCCAATGCAAGATGTGCCACGGTTGGTGATCGTGGACATCGGCGCATTCTCATAAACAGGTGTGTATTCAAGCCCTTCTTTGGTAGAAATCAGCAAAAACTGAAAGCCGCCACAAGCATTCTAGTGTGCTGGGGTTGTTCTAGGCCTTGATCGGCCCGTTGGCCCGTTTGTGTAAATTTAACTGTTAGGTGGGAAGTGATTGGGCCTGATGGGCCATATGAATTTGATTGGGCTTGATGGGCCATATGAATGTGATTGGGCCTGATGGGCCATGTGAATGAGATTAGGCCTAAAGGGGCCAATTGAATAAGTGTGGATCTGCTAGTGTTTAGTAAAAGGGTTGTGGACCTAGTTTTTGGTAACTACTCAAACAGACATAAAACTTAAATAATTAATTAATTGTGACCATGGACGAGTCATAAGGTTAAGGTGTGGCAACGGGTATATGCATGTCTAGGATTGGATCTAGGGAAAGCTTGGTACTTAAGCGGTCTTAATGACTCACCTCCTCTTCTCTGGAATCCTACCTGGTGCATAGTATCTGTTCACTTTAGCCAACGAGGACTTGTTAATGGGTCGGGATAAGTAATAAACTCATAATAAAGAGAAATTACTGAAATACCCTCGATTTGTAAAATTACCGAAATACCCTTGATTATGAAATTACCGAAATACCCCCAATTTGTAAAATTATCAAAACACTCTCGATTTGTAAAATTACTGAAACACCATTGATTTGTAAAATTACCGAAACACCCTCGATTTGTAAAATTATCGAAATACCCTCGATTTGTAAAATTACAGAAATACCTTTGATTTGTAAAATTACCGAAACACCCCTAATTTGTAAAATTATCGAAATACCCTTGTAGTGTAAAATTACTGAAATACCCTTGTAGTGTAAAGTGATCGACATACCCTTGTAGGGTAAAATGACTGTTTTGCCTTTGAGGGTAAATGACTGACTTAGACTTCGAATTTGACTGATTTGATTATGAATGTATGACTGCGTTTTAATTGACTTGACAGTGGTTGTATGACTAATATGCTCTTAATATATGTTTAAAAGACTGTTACTGAGTATGGCCATTCTGCATACATGTGTGATGATTGAGCATGACATACATGACATATTGCATGGGTTGGGAATTATGGAACGTAGGAAGTATATGAGGATCGCATGGTTGCTTGCAACCGTGGATCCACCGATGGCTATTAAGCCCAATATTTAATTAGCAACTTACTGCAATGAAGGTAGTACCGCAACCGGACTACCATTGATGTGTATCGGATGGGTGGGTCAATATTTATATCCCCACATGATGTGTACCGGGGGACGGAGTTGGTGTGTAGCGGTTGGATTATTGGGGTTGGTTGCACAACATTGCATGTATGATATTATTGTGATATTATTGCGATGTGCGCTTCGGCCCAACTAAGGCTAAGATGGGCTAGGCCCAATTGATTCTGTTATGGGCTGTGACCCAAATGATATTGTAACGAGCTTTGACCCACGTATGCTTTGAACTGGACTATACTGTTACTGTAATGGGCTCCGGTCCAAACTGATTCTGAATTCTGTCTGTTTACTGATTGTTACTCTATTAAGGGGATTACACACTGAGTTTTTGTAAACTCACCCCGTTTATTAACTGTGCATGTAATCCCCAGTGTTGGTGGATCGGTGTCGCAGAGGGACTCGGAGACAACCACACAACTGCACATGTTTTTCTATTTCGTTTATTTAGTTAAGCACTTTGGTTTTTGATTTAGGTTGTATTAAGGCCTCTTAATTTTCTTAACTTTTTATTTGTGAAATTTATTTAGTATGCTTAATATCTGTTAGAAGTAGGGCATAGTTTTCTAAAACAACAACTGGTTTTCTAAATATCATGTTTCTGCAACTGTTTAAAAGTAAGCTTCCGCAGCAAGTAAGGTTTTAAGGGAATTAACGTTTCACAAGTTTTAAAATGGCCAGAGGTTTTGAGTAGTAAGAAAGGGTTTTCAATAAGAACATGGTTTTCAAAAAACACTTTAATGTGACACACCAGATTCTGGCCTAACTTCTAGGTTGGGTTTGGGGTGTTACAGCCCTGTTTCAACCGTGTGGCCAACACTTATGCTATTTTTGAATCCTTCATGTTACCCACAATCCCTTACATCTATATACACGTCGTAATCACAATTCATAGCAACATTTTAATGATTAAAACACTCTTTATTAAGACACAACATGACATTTTCGAGGCATCATAGACGTTTTACATATCCTCACATTATACCGTTTCTAGGCATACCAAATCTCATTTATTTGACCAAGTCAAATACTTTACCACTTATTCTCTTATACCATGATTATCAACTTATCCATCCAGAATTCACGTTCAAGGCATTATTATCTTACTTGCCCTATTATACATTAACCATGGTGATGACCACTTCGAATGGTCATGAAGCATTCATCACACATGCATGTCACAACACCAATCATGCATGAACAACCATCATGCTCACATCATTTCATCACAAACATTATAACATAGCATGGATAGATAGATTTACAAACCATACTCAATATGAGCCATACCCTATGGCCATATACAAATAAATCAAAATAAGCAAATACATTTGGCCAAATTATAGAACACATATCATAAAAACTAATTCCTAAACATGCCACTCACTTGAAACTTCTCAACCTATGTATCAATATCCCAAAGTGATAGCTTGGTAGTGTGATGTTGCCTACGACGTTCTCCAACCCTGAGCTGACCTGACAACACTAAAAGAAATGGGAAGGAGGGAGTAAGCTTTACGCTTAGTAAGCTCACATAAAAATAATAAGCAGGGAATTAATATTCTATTTCAATTTCTCTCTATTTATTAAAATCCAGTCAAGTTGTTTTCTTGAGTCATAGTCACTAAGTCATTTATATCTAGAGCTACAAAACCTCAAATTAAGATCCTTTAATTTTCCCCAAAACTATACTCACTATATTTTTATCATAAAATTTTTAGAATTTTTGGTCTAGCCAGTAAGTATAGTTTATTCTTTAAAGTCTCCCCTGTTTCCATGTCTGACATTTCCCACCTCTCTTCACTAAAACTTAATTATATCTTAGTACAGAATTCAAATAATGTTCCCATCTATTTTTATTGAAAATAGACTCATTAAGGACTTAATCATATGAATTATAACCCATATTTATTTTTTTACAATTTACAGTGATTTTCCTAAGTCAGAACAGGGGATTCCGAACTCATTCTGACTCTGTCTCACAAGAATTCGAACATCTCATAATATTAAATTCTTCTTATACTGTTTTTTCTATTGAAACTAGACTTAATAAGATTTCGTTTCATATTGAATTCAATATTTAATTCGACTTCAACAATTTTTGGTGGATTTTCTAAGTCGGACTATTGCTGCTGTCCAAACAGTTTTAGAGCAACAAAATGATGTTCATCATAAGATTGCCATAAAAATATTATTCTCATATGTATCATTAATCTATTTGTATTCTCACCACAAGTCCATTTCATTTCACATGTCAAACACATGTTCATGGATTTCGAGCACATACATGTGCTATCTCTTAGCACAACCATTCATCCAAACATGACAATCATATGTATCATACTAGTATCATCTGAGCATAGATGAGTTTATCATTTCAAGTATTTTCATTTCTATTTCTCATGTTAATCCGTTGAATTGCTCAAGAATCTCAATGGATAACCCGTTTACCATCAATTCATACAAGTGATCATCTCAATACGCACTCCTGCGAACCTTACATCGTACGGCGGGATTACCAGTCCAGGCTAAATCCCCCGTAGAATAAATTCATAGAGGAATGTCGGGATCAGCAGTCCAGGCAAAATCCCTTTCAACGACAATTGCTCTCATAAGCTTAGATCTGAATTGCCAGTCCAGGCTAAATTCAGTCCTCAATCGGATTACCCGTCCGGGCTAAATCCATAATGCACACATATTCTTCGAGAGGCTTGATTATTCAAGGAACACCCATCCGGGCTAGTTCCTTTCTATACTGAGATCTATGGATTACCCGTCCGGGCTAAATCCTTTGCTGCAACACATGCAGGATCTCATATTATGTAAGAAATGATATATCCATCGGATATCCCATTTTATTCAACCGGGACACTTTATCAACTTTTCATTAGTATAACCTTTCCCATGTATTATTTCACAATGTCTATCAATATTATAATTTATGCATGAATATACATTTTAATGTTTATTTGAGCATTAATCCATACAATAAAAATAACATATCACCTCGTTTTCATACAAACTTATTCATTTCATTTAAAATGTCAATTTCCATCAAATTTCCATAACATCAAATTCAATACAATCATAGCAAGATATATTTCATGTACAACAATAATAACATGATTAATATGCTCATTAAATCAAGCGAACTTACCTCGAATACGAAAACAGTAAAATTATCATTTTAGTCCAAAACTTGTATTTTCCTGATTTACACCCGAATCTTGATTTCCTTTATCTATTATTTCAAATATAGCCTATTTAGGACACAAATTATTCAAATTGACCCAAAAAAGCATATTTCGAAAAATTTAAAATTTTTCCTCTAAACTTTCACATATTTACAATTTAGTCCCTAGGCTCATAAAATGAAATGTGTTCAATTTCTTGACTACTCAAGCCTAGCCGAACCATATTCAAGCTTATGGCAGCCCATGTTTCTCATTAAAATAGATTTTTAGTTACCTATTTTACACCTTTTTCAATTGAGTCCTTTTTAGGCTTTTTCATGAAAAATCACTTAGTAAAAGGTGTTAAATACACTCCAATCTTTCATATTCTACCATTAAACATCAAAATACTAACATCTCATGCATGGGTAAATTTTTAAACATAAACCTTAGCTCAAAATAATGGTAGAAATGAGTAGAGCATGTTCTCGGGATTTCAAAAATGCATAGAACTTTAAAAACAGGGCTCGGGATCACTTACTATTGAGCTTGGAAACCCTAGCCATGGCTCCCTTCTTGATTCACACGGCTATGGGAGGTAGATGCATAACACCCCTAACCCGTATCCATCGCCGGAATAGGTTAAGAGGCATTACCAGACTCGTAACTTAGATCAAAACAGTCAAATATCAAATACCATCTCAATTCAATAAAATACCATTTATTCATGTTCATTACCAACTTAAACGGAGCATACAAGGTCTAATCCATACATTTAGGACTAAACCGATAACATGTGAACTTTTCAAAACTTAAAAGAAAAATTCAACTTTTCAAGGGTCACACACCCATGTGAACAGGCCGTGTGACTCACACGGCATTAGACACGCCTGTGTGTCTAGGCCTTGGCAAAACAGAGCATGCATACTGACTTGTCCACACGGCCACTAGATACGCCCATGTGCCAGGCTATGTAAAAATTAGGGAGGCTACTGACTTGGATCACACGGCTGACCATACGCTCGTATGCCAACCCGTGTGCCACACACGACCAATAGACACACTCGTGTGTCTAGGCCATGTCAAAACTGGAGAGTATACTCCTTTTAATTCATAGGGTACCCCAGGGGACACACGGTCGTATAACGTGACCGTGTGTCGCACACAGCTGAGACACACGCCCGTGTCTCTGCCCATGTGGACAAAAATAGGCCATTTGAATAGCTAATTTTCCACCCTAATTTGGGTCAACCTACAAGTAAAGAAATAAGGATATATGCATAACCAATTCAGCCAATTTCCAAAACAAAACATAAGCCACTCATGACATATCAATTCCAACCAAATACATACTCATAAGCCTTACCAATCTATATTAAAACATAAGTCAAAAGCTTGTCAAAACATTTCTTTCAATTCATCATTCAATTTCATGAACTTGCCAAAACTTACCAACATTTACCATTTCTTTTATCCAACTAAAACATATCAAATATTGCATCACATATCTTATACCAAAACCATGACATATCCACAACCATACCAAGCCATATCACATGGCTAAATATATACATCACAAAACATAATCCCACAACTTCTAGCCTATACATGCCATACTTTAATATATACATTTTCAAATTACCAAAATGAGGTTTGATAGTGTGGTGATGATCCTTGACGATTCCCGAGCTCACAGTAGCTTCGATATCTATAAAACAATGCAAACACACACACAAAGTAAGCTTTCAAAAGCTTAGTAAGTTCGTACCAAAATTATCAACAGTATATACAATATGAAACAACAACACATAAGTACTTATAAATTCAATATCTAGGCTTTGTACCAGGCCTCTTTTCCACCCTTATTTACACTGCCTACACATTAGGAACCAAAACCAATACAATGCTATCCCGTTCAACCAATTCAGCCAAAATAAACAACGTTCCATGTGTGCGTTTTACTCATCTATGAAAATAACATCTTTGCATATAAATCAAAATGAATGTTAGCCATCATTCAAGGCTTAACACAAAATGAGGGATTTATCCCAAACCAACACATTTGGCCAAACTTATAAAGACACAAAATATAAGTCTAGTTCCCTATACATGCCATATTTAAAAATATAAATCAAACTATACCGAAAGCTTCGATTGATAGTGTGATTGATATCTTTGATTTCTATTGATCCTTGAGCTAGATAGGCGGCACTATAAGAAAATGGAAAAGGAGGGGGAGTAAGCATAAATCTTAGTAAGTTGCCCATAAATAATTATACAACATAACTTTGCCATTCATCAACAAATATCATAATACACAAGTGGCATAAGCAAAACTTAGTCATCAATAGTCAACACACCTCATATAGCATATATTGAGCTCACATTTCATACATTCCAAATAGGTACATGTGTCGCTCACAACAAGGTTATACTTTCGTTGTTAACTTGAAATCATACTTTTACCGTTGAACTATTTGGAACATTATCGGATACTCATTTAGCCTCAAACATGAGTACAGGTGCTGATGCCATGTCCTAGACATGGTCTTACACAAGCTCTTGCATATCTGTATTGATGCCATGTCCTAGACATGGTCTTACACTTACACCTTTCGTAGTTGATGCATGTCCTAGACATGTCTTACACTGGCTTACGTCTCGACGCCGATGTATATCCTAGACTTGTCCTATACTAGCACTAGTCTCAATGCCGATGCCATGTCCCAAACATGGTCTTACACTGGCTTTCATAATGTGACCAATGCATGTCCCAAACATGTCTTACACTAGCTCACAATAACCCATATGTTATGACATGAATATCCAATTTATTTCCTAAGTTCAAACGAGAACTATACTATCTCTACTACCATCATGCTTTCTCAATTCCACAATCAAGCAATTCATTCTATATTAATCTCAAGTATAATTCAACACATACATTAACATTGTAGTTGTATTATTTACATACTACTTACTCGGATTACGAAATATGGCAACTAGTCAATTTAGTTGATTTGCTTGGCTTTCCCCCAGTTTAGGTTCGGATTCAATATTTCTTGATCTATAATAGCAAAATGTACTTATTTAGTCACTAATTAAAATTAGGGAAGTCAAAAATTTATAACTTTGGTAAAATGACCATTTTGTCCCTAGGATTTGACAAAATGACCATTTTACCCCTAGACCTGAAAACTGATTTTTATCAAATTTATTCACACCTTAAGCCTATCCAAACCTTTTATACTCTTATAGAAACTCCAAATACTCACTATTCCACTCATTTATTATCTTTTTTACAACTTATGCAACATAGTCCTTTTAGGTGTTTTCATACTAACACCTTTCACAAAAGTTGGTCATCAAACACCCAAGACTCATTTTCTTCCATAACAACTCAGCAAACATTACAAATCCTTTCATGGAAAAATCCTAAAATCTTAATCATTTTGCAAAATAGTATCCTCATTTGAAAGCTTATGTTTCAAGGGTCTCAAAAGTACAAAAATATTCAAGAAAAGCCATAAAAATCACTTGTGAAAGCTTAAAGCTGCTGGAATTTCAAACTCTTTAAAACCCCATTTCTTACTAAAAATTTCGGTTGAGAAGAAAGAATAGATGAAAAAGATGAAGGCTAGGCACTTAGGGTATTATTATATTATACCTTATGTCATCAACATACCTAATGTTAAATTTTCAACATTTTTACCTCCCATGGCCGGCCAAACTATCACAATAGGGTCTAATTGCCCTATAAAGACCTCCAATTTTTATTCTCTAGCTATTTGACACCTTTAACTATCAATTTAGGACTTTTGCATTTTATGCGATTTAGTCCTTTTTCCCAATTGAGTTCACGAACGTCAAAATTAACCCACCAAATTTTTCATACACTAATATAAACATGCAATGACTCCAAAATAATAATAAAATAATGTATTTGACTTTGGATTTGTGGTCCCAAGACCACTATTTTGACTAGCCCCAAACTCGGGCTGTTACATCCAAATTACAATACCACATCAGAAGACCGAGAACAAGACTCATAAAAAATATGAAAGATCCCAATGGTTTTTCAGAGAAAAGAAATCTAGAATAACATCATTTCAAACCACTGCTAACAAATACGACTAGCACTATGTGCTTCTCATATATATATAAAATCAATCAGAGCAATGATCGGTAGAGACAAAATCATGGTACATACACAATTTCTCATCGATTCCCAATAAGCGGAATATAACAGAATACCAGACAAAAATAGAACCTTGCAGAGCATAAGCCAATTAGATTGGCAATGCATTCGTCTAACGTTAAGATCAGGGAACATTTTCATAATATAAGAATTCATCAGAGATTATATAGCCCCAATAACATTTTTGAGGTCAAATAATCTCAATAGAGGTAGTCGCAAACTGTTCACTGTAATTACCATACTTAGACATTTCATATTTCAAACATTATTTCTTTAACTATTTCTGCCATAACAAATTCCATAATATTCCTTTCACTAAAAGAACTAGTTCAGAGGAGATCCCAATTGTTACATTTTCTCAACCTCGTGCCTGAGTAATTCGATTTACCAAAGTAAATTTCTTTTCTAACTTTGTCTTTACTTATCAACTCATTTTCTATATCTAATCATGCTTATAATTATTTTATCATTGAATTCTTTGGTTCCTCACTCGGAAACTTAGTCAGCACAAATCTCATGAAATTCCATTATGAACACCACTATGGTAAGGGGGAGGGGTCGTAGGGCCTCTGACAGACACCGACTTGGAATATTCATGATCAGAATTCCACCACTATGGTAAGGGGGAGGGGTCATAGGGCCTCTGACTCGACTCTCATATACATATAGTTATAGCTTTCATCATCATAGTAACATCATCACAATCATTACATTCACTTCAGGAAAATTATCATTCACATATGTATTTCACAAATTTCTCACTTATTTTATTCAACCAAGTTCACTTATGCACATATTTTTATGAATTCTGAATAACCTTTCTCTTCACATTTACTTAATCAAACATGTCAAGCACCATACAACATATGAAAACCAACAACCATGGATGAGCATATCACACTCGAAACTTTGACTTCACACTTCGTCATAAGCATGTCATTACAATCATATAAATCAATCTAATTAATTTAATACAATTACTTAACTATGCGAGCTTAACAACCATGATCATCTAAATAGATATACTTGAATATTCATCCCATCAATATTTTTGGCAAGTTATCTAAACGCATGCATTCACTCAAGCAAATCGACCATATTCATCATAGAATTTTCTATTAATCATAGATAAGCTCATTCAACCATGTACACATTTCATGAATTCTCACTCGTACCTTTCCAAGTTTCAGTTGATCATGACTGTACTTTACTTGAATATTTTAGTATCACATTCAACATGGTCAGTGTAGCTCGGTTGGAGAGTACCTCTGTCCAAACAAGATGGTTCTCATTTGCGTCGGGAGACATCACACTATCATGGATTAGTGGCATGTAGAGCTAGACTCGCATTCATGCTAGGTTAGTCTAAGAACCGACTAAACCATAGCCCTGATACCACTAAATGTAACACCCCCTACCCATGTCCAACGCCGGGACAGGATACGATGCATTATTGGACTTAAACGCAAATGATCATGCAATCTGAGCCATAAAATTTCATTCCAAATTAAAACCAATCGAATATATTCATAGTGTCCCTATTATGGGTCTACGAGGACCATATTTAAAATGGTCTGAGACTAAACCGAGAACTTTGGAAAGTTCTTGGGAAACTTAGAAATTTTTCTCATAAAATAGGGTCACACGCCCGTGTGTCATCAACACGCCCGTATCCTCAGGCCATGTAACTCTCTGTTTATGATGTTAGTACACAATTTGAACTGAATGGCCAGGCCACACGCCGGTGTCACTAGGCTGTGTTGCTCACACGGATGAGACACACGGTCGTGTCTCAGCCCGTGTGGCCAACACTTAGGCTATTTTCGAAGCATTCATGTTACCCACAATCCCTTACATCTATATACACGTCATAATCACAATTCTTAGCAACATTTTAATGATTAAAACACTCTTTACTAAGACATAACATGAAATTTTCGAGGCATCATACACATTTTACATATCCTCACATTGTATTGATTCTAGGCATACTAAATCTCATTTATTTGACCAAGTCAAATACTTTACCACTTATTCTCTTATACCATGATTATCAACTTATCCAGCCAACATTCACGTTCAAGGAATTATTATCTTACTTGCCCTATTATACATTAACCATGGTGATGACCACTTCGAATGGTCATGAAGCATTCATCACACATGCATGTCACAACACCAATCATGCATGGCCAACCATCATGCTCACATCATTTCATCACAAACATTATAACATAGCATGGATAGATAGATTTACAAACCATACTCAATATGAGCCATACCCTATGGCCATATACAAATAAATCAAAATAAGCCAATACATTTGGCCAAATCATAGTACACATATCATAAAAACAAATTCCTATGCATGCCACTCGAAACTTTTCAACCTATGTATCAATATCCCAAAGTGATAGCTTGGTAGTGTGATGTTGCCTCCGACGTTCTCCAACCCCGAGCTGACTTGACAACACTAAAAGAAATGGAAAGGAGGGAGTAAGTTTTACGCTTAGTAAGCTCGCATGAAAACAATAAGTAAGGAATTAATATGCTATTTCAATTTCTCTCTATTTATTAAAATCTAGTCAAGCTATTTTCTTGCATCAGAGTCACTGAATCATTTATATCTGGAGCTACGGAACTCCAAATTAAGATCCGTTAACTTTCCTAGAAACTAGACTCACATATATCTTTATTGTAAAATTTTTAGAATTTTTAGTTTATCCAATAAGTACAGTTTATTCTTTAAATTCTCCCCTATTTTGTTGTCTAACAGTTCCCACCTCCTTTTACTAAAACTTAATTATCTCTTAGTACAAGATTCGGATAATGTTCCTGTCTACTTCTGTTGAAAATAGACTCATTAAGGACTTAGTCATATGAATTATAACCCTTAAATATTTATGTACAATTTATAGTGATTTTCCCAATTCAGAAAAGGGAATTCTGAACTCATTCTGACTCTGTCTCACAAGAATTCAAATATCTTATAATATTAAATTCCTTTACTTATATCATTTCTTCTGTGTGAAACTAGACTCAATAATCTTTCATTTCATTTTTAATTTAGTATTTAATTTGACTTCTAAAATTTTTGGTGGATTTTCAAAGTCGGACTATTGCTGCTGTCCAAACAGTTTTAGAGCAACAAAATGATTTTCATCATAAGATTGCCATAAAAATATTATTCTCATATGTATCTGTAACACCCTGATTTTTGGCCTAGTCAGAACAGTAGTTTAGGGACCACAAATTCGAAAATGAAAATTTTATTTTTTATTATATTTTTATGGTCTACGATTTAACAAGATAATTTTGTGAAAATTTTGTTCGAAAATTTTGACGTTCGGGCACTTAATTTAGTCAAAAGGACTAAATCGTAAAAAAGTGAAAAAATTGAGTTCTACATACTAGAGGTGTCCAATTATTATGAAATTTTAAATTGAGGGTCCTTAAATGGTAATTAGACCATTGGTTAATTGCTGGAAAAAAATAGACATGAAATGGGTGTAATAAAATATTTTTAAGTTAGGGGTATTTTGGTAAACTAATAATTAAAAGAATTAAAAAAGGGAAATAAGCCAAATTAGCTATCATCTTCTTCATTCAACCGTTCCTACCAGCAGCAGCCATGGTTAAGGTTTTTTCAAACTCCCAAGCTCAATTGTAAGTGCTCCCTAGCCCCGTTTTTAAAGTTCTTTACATTTTTGAAATCCCGGTAACTTGGTTAAGCTTATTCTAGCAATAATTTAACCTAGGGTTTATATTTGGAAAAAATACCCATAGGTGAAATGTGTTTATTTTGATGTTTTATGGTAGAATATGAAGCTTGAAATTGTGTTAAACAACTTTTACTAAGCAATTTTACGTGAAAACGAGTAAAATGAAATAATCGATAAAAATACCTAATGTTCATAAGTACATGTTAGAGTGCGAATTTGAGGTTTCTATAGAAGGGAAAAATGATCAAAATGTCATAAAACATAAGGAAATAGGATGAAGTTTAATTTACGCGCCTAGGGGAAAAATGTAATTTTGACAAAGTTTAGGGGCAAAATTGTAATTTTTCCAAAATATGATTTTGAGTTAATTTGAATAATGTGAGTCCTAATTAGGCTATATTTGAAATGATAGATCAAGGAAAAATCAAAATTCAGGCTAAAATCGAAAAATATCAAGTTGTGGACAAAATGGTAAAAATGGCCATTTTCGCATACGAGGTAAGTTCATATGACTTTTAATAATGCAATGTGTAATTTAATGTTATTTTCTTGATATTAAATGAGATGTAAGTTCATGTGTAAATGTGGTAACATAATTGTCATTGTAAGTAATTTAATGATATTTATTTGGTATGATGATTATTATCATGAAATATTATGCTTTGTGGTTTTTATTGAGTAATATGCAAATTATGTGAGCTACTTGATAAATATGAAATGCTACCAAGTATCAGTTCCAACACTCTGTGGAAGACGACAAAGATGTGTGATCGAGGAAAATCCCTTTTGAACCTTAGGAATAGATTAGGATACAAGTGACATGTCACTAGGATATTTGAGTTCCAAACTCGTTGAGTTGAGTCCGAGTTCGTGAGATGTAACTAGGCATTCGAGCTCGTTGAGTTGAGTCCGAGTTCACTTATGGGTGGGTTACATGGTAGCTTGGCTACACATATATTCCGCAGGCTATTGAGTTTGTCTAGCTGTGGGCATGGCACTTATGTGCATGCATTCTGTGTACCCGATTATATTCCGAGTGTTCAATGGGTAATTTGGAGAAGTATTCATTGATGATCCCAATGAGATAAGCCATTGGTGAGTATGTCTTTGAGTTATGTTACAAGTTGTACAAGTATATACACTAAACTTATGTGTGATGCCTTGACATGTGATGATCGATGATGTATATAGTATTTGGTGAATATTATGAAAATGGCATGATTTGGAATAAGTCCTTGATACTTGATGACATTGAGATTATGGATTTATGCTTATAAAGCATAATTATGTGTTCTTACCACTATGAATGAAATGATATTGTATGGATTTGGTGAATAATAGTAATGAATGAGTAAATTTAGTCTTGGCAGTTTTGGGTTACTACAGTAGTGCAACTTTGGAAATTCACCATAAATTGTGTAAATTGAATTAGGGGCTGAATAAAATATGAGGTTAAATCCCAATGAGTCTAGTTTTACATAGAATAAACAGTATGTTCAATCAAAGTTTATTTTATGATATATTTAAATTGTTATGAGATAGAGTCTGAATGACTTTGTGATCCCCTTTTTCGATTTGAGAAAATCATTAAAAATTGTATAAAAATAATTATGGGTTGTTATTTATATTATTAAAATCCTTAATGAGTCTATTCTCTATAAAGATAGATGAGAGCATTATCCGAATTTTTTACTATGAGAAAAATAATTTTTAGAGAAGAGAGGTCGGAACTATTAGACAGCAAAAAAGGAAAAACTTTAATGAATAAAATGTACTAATTGGCTAAACCAAAAATTCTGTAAATTTTATGGGAGAAAGGTATATGAGTCTAGTTTCAAGGAAAATTAACAAAACTTAGTTTTGAGTCTCGTAGCTCCAGATATAAATGAATTAGTAACTATAACTCGATAAAATAGCCTAACCTAAGCAATAGTAAATTGTACAATTATGATGTTTTACCTTAAAAAAAACATGTGGGTAATTTCTTATTAACTTCATATGGACTTACTAAGCGTAAAGCTTACCCATCCTCTCTACTTCTTCAGTTTTGGCAGGTCGAATCGGGGTTGGAGATCGTCGGAGGCAAAATCACACTATTAAGCTATCATTTTTGGGAGAATTAATTCAAATATTAGAAATATCAAGTGAGTGGCATGTATCGGAAGTTGGTTTGTGATATGTATTATTATGACTTTGACCCTACGTATCAGTCTACATTGAGTTATCGTATATGATCATGAGATGTGGTCCTTATCCATTATGGTTTGTAAATTTAATTAATCATGCCATGTCCTATGTTTTGATGTGATGATATAGTTAGCTTTGTTTGTTATTGCATGATTATGGATGTGTAAGTGCTCATTTATGCCATGTTATATGTCTTTAAATATGAGTCTATGCATGTGTTCGAAAAGTTTTGAATTAAATGAAATTTTATGGCCCGGTTTTCGTCTATGTGTATGGTTAAGTCTGGTAATGCCTCATACCTTGTTCCGGCCTTGGATACGGGTAAGGGGTGTTACAGTATCATTCATCTATTTGCATTCTTACCACAAGTCCATTTCATTTCACATGTCAAACACATGTTCATGGGTTTCAAGCACGTACCTGTGCTATCTCTTAGCACAAGCACTCATCCAAACATGACAATCATATGCATCATACTAGTATCATCTAAGCATAGATGAGTTTATCATTTCAAGTATTTCCATTTCTATTTCTCATGTTAATCACGCTGAATTTCTCGAGAATCTCGATGGATAGCCCATTTATTGTAATAGTCTGATTTCGACCCTAGTAGGTACAGTGGTTTCGAGACCACGTAACCGATTCTGAAAAATATTTTAATATTTTTTTCTGTGTCTATGATATGTGAATTTACATCTGCGATGTTTCTGTGATTTAATTTGTCTGTTTTTGTGCTTAATTATGAAAAAAGGATTTAATTGTTTAAAGTGTAAAAGTTATGCGCTAGATGTTAAAGCACCTATTTGGCTTGGCTTTTAAAATAAAGGTCCTTGCATGTCAAATGTACCATTTGTTTTAATGGTGGACAAATATGGACATTAGTGGTTGAAAATTAAGTTTATTTAGTCAAGGGAAAATGGGAAAAAAAGTGATTAATATGTACTAAAATAAAATAAACATGAAATGGCCATGCATTAGTGTTCATCCTTAGCCAAAATTTCAAAAGAAAAATAAAGAAAAAGAGCAAGGTAGGTTCGGCCTTGTACAAGCTTGATTCAATGTTCGTTTTTGTTCTGTTTTTGATAATTTCTACGTTTCTGTGATCGTTGCTTCGTGTTCTTCAAAGCCCATGTCTGAATTTCTATTTCTGTTAAAGATTTCATGAAATGTCATTGTTGATATCATACGTTTTGGAATGTTTTTGGATGAATTATGAAGGCTTGGTAGATGATTTATAAGTTTTGTCTTTGAATTTTGATGAAATAGAACTATTTGGGCTAATTTGTGAAAATGAGGTTTTGAAGGACTAAATTGTAAATTAAATATGTTATTTGCACTTATATGGAAGCTATGTATATTCGGTCAAGCTATAGTCTTGGTGAATTTTTGTATATTTGTGATTTTGTGAAAAATGGACTAAATTGTCAAAGTGTGAAAATGTAAGGGCTAAAATGAAAAGTGCCCTAAATATGTGTTCATGGATTATTTTGAGTGAAATGAATGATTGAATAGTTGAATTTGAATTGTATTAGATCAAGAAGAAAGAAAATCGGACTTAGATCGAGGAAAGTCCAAAATAGTTGAATAGTCGACTCGTTTCCTCCGAAATCCGTACGAGGTAAGTCAAATTACAATTATGTGTTAAATTGACTAATTTCAACATATATAAACTATAATCTGTATTGGATGGCCACGAGAGCCTAATGAATATCTTTTGAGTAAAGTCTGATAATATGTTAGTATCTGAAAAGCTCTGTATGCTTCTAAAGGAACATTGACATCTATTTGAGATATTGTGTAAGACTGTGTCTAGGACACAGGCCTCGATTGAGATTTACGTATAAGACCATGTCTGGGTCATTGGCATCGTATCTGATTTCGTGTATGACCCTGTCTGGGATAGAGGCTTTGATATTGAATTACATGTAAGACCACGTCTGGGACGTCGGCATTGTACTTATTTATGAGTATCTGTATCATTTCTGAACCGTCTGATGATAGAGTACGAAATATGAGAATGAGTATATGAAATGTATAACCTATACAGGTATGTTTGTATTGTACTAAATTTTTGAATATGAAAGACTCTATCTCTATGAAATATGTATGGAATTTGGAAATGAAGCATGACATATATGCAAACAAAGGAGCATGGTTAAGCTTATGAATTATTTATGAAATGGCTATGAATCTTTACTGTCGAATTGTACTTATATGCTTTAGTAGTTAGACCAATTATATTTGGCTTACTAAGCTTTTTGTAGCTTACTCTATGTGATTTATGCCTGTTTTGCAGTTATCGTAGCTACTGAAAGCTCGAGGATAGTCGAGGATCGTCACCACAATATCGAACTCATTTTGGTACTTTTGAAAGTGTAAATATTTTAAAGTGTGGCATGTATAGGCTAGAAGGTTTATGTATTAATTTTTGATTTGTAAATATAGGTTATGCAATGAAAGTTGGCTAGTAAATGGTATGTTTGTATTAAGTTTTGGTATGGTTTGAATGGGTTGTTGAATGATGATGATTTAGTTGTAATGAAGCATATTTTGAGCATGGAGTTGGCTGAAAATTTTTGTATGAATGTTGTTTAACATTGCTAGTAGGAAAGACCCATATAGGGGTGGAAAGTTGGCTTAAACCAAGCCTGCATTGTGCTACACGGTCAAGGGACACGGGCGTGCCTTCTGGCCGTGTAAAAGAAGCAGTAACCTCTTAAAAATCACACGGTTTTGACACATGGGCATGTCACATGGCCGTGGGCTTAAGTCAGTAGCTAGCTAAGTATCACACGGCCATAGCACATGGGCGTGCCTATTGGCCGTGGGTGAAAATCAGTATGGGTGCCTTGTTTTGGCACGACTGGTTCACATAGGTGTGTCTGATGCCTGTGTGAGACATATGGCCTGGTTACACGGGCGTGTAACCTCAGCAGAATCGAAAATTTTCTGAGTTTTGAAACTTTTGAATGTGTTCAGTTTAGTTCTGATTGTTCCTAAAAGTATGTTTTAGGTCTCATAGACCATCTTAAGAGATGATTGCTTATGAAATGATGTTATATGATATCTGTGATTCTGAACTGGTTTGAAATGTTCTGTTTGTCTGGTAATGCCCCTTACCTATTCCGGCGACGAATACGGGATAGGTGTGTTACATTTACTGTCAATTCATACAAGTTATCATCTTAGTACGCACTCCCGTGAACCTTATATCTTACGGCGGGATTACCAGTCAAGGCTAAATCACCCATAAAATAAATTCATATAGCAATGTCAGGATTACCAGTCCAGGCTAAATCCCTTTCAACAACAATTGCTCTCATAAGCTCGGATCTGAATTGTCAGTCTAGGCTAAATTCAGTCCTCAATTGGACTACCCGTCCGGGCTAAATCAATAATGCAGACATATTCTTCGGGAGGCTCAATTATTCAAGAATGCCCGTTCAAGCTAGATCCTTTCTATACTGAGATCTATGGATTACCCGTCCGGGCTAAATTCTTTGCTGCAACACGTGCAGATCTCATATCATGTAAGAAATGATATGTCCATCGGATATCCCTTTTTATTCAACTGGGACACTTTATCAACTTTTCATTAGTTCAACCTTTCCCATGTATTATTTCACAATGTCTATCAACATTATAATTCATGCATGAATACACATTTTAATGTTTATTTGAGCATTAATCTATACAATAAAAATAACATATCACCTAGTTTTCATACAAACTTATTCATTTCATTTAAAATGCCAATTTCCATCAAATTTCCATTAACATCAAATTCAATACAATCATAGCAAGATATATTTCATGTATAACAATAATAACATGAATAATATGCTCATTAAATCACGCGAACTTACCTCGAATACGGAAATGGCGAAATTACCATTTCAATCCAAAACTTGTAATTTCTCAATTTAAGCCCGAATCTTGATTTCCTTTATCTATCATTTCAAATATAGCCTATTTAGGACTCGCATTATTCAAATTGACCCAAAAATCATATTTTGGAAAATTTACAATTTTTCCCTAAACTTTCACATATTTATAATTTAGTCCCTAGGCTCGTAAAATGAAGTTTGTTCAATTTCTTGACTACGCAAGCCTAGCCGAACCATATTCAAGCTTATGCCAGCCCACATTTCTCATTAAAACAGATTTTTAGTTACCTATTTTACACATTTTTCAATTTAGTGCTTTTTAGGCTTTTTCATGAAAAATCACTTAGTAAAAGGTGTGAAATACACTCCAATCTTTCATATTCTACCATTAAACATCAAAATACTAGCATGTCATGCATGGGTAAATTTTTAAACATAAACCTTAGCTTAAAGTAATGGTAGAAATGAGTAAAGCATGTTTCCGGGATTTCAAAAATGCATAGAACATTAAAAATAGGGCTCGGGATCACTTACTATTGAATTTGGAAGCTTGGAAACCCTAGCCATGGCTCCCCTCTTAATTCACACGGCCATGGGAGGAAGATGGACACATTTTGCTTTTAATTTTTGTCTTTTAATTCATTTTACCCCTAAATAACCAAAATGCCCTTTTTACCATTCTTTCAAATTTTACCCTTCCAAGCCCATTTTTGTCCAAATTTTTAAAACTTGGTGAAATTCTCTCTAAGGACCTCTAATTAATAATCCAATTCAATTTCATGCAAATGGCTTCTAGAACACAAGTTTTACAAATTATTCGATTTAGTCCTTAAAGTCTAATTAAGCACTTTTCACATAAAATTTCCTCATGAAATTTTCACACAAGCATAGAGACATATCATAGACCTTGTAATAATCATAAAATAATTATTACCATCTCGAATTTGTGGTCTCGAAACCACTATTCTGACTAGGCCCTAATTCGTGATGTTACATTCCCTTTCCTGCCAAATTTGAGAACTTTCTTCCACAGGGACACTTTTAGAAATCCTTATCACCGACTTGAAACTCTATTTCTTTTCGTTTTAAATCAGCGTAGGGTTTCTATCTATCCGAAGCCGCTTTCAAGCAATCTCGAATAACCTTTACTTTTTCTTAACCTTTACTTTTTCTTCGGTTTCTTTAACTATGTCGACCCCATGAATTTGATTCTCTCTAAGTTCAATCCAATATAATGGTGTTTGGCACTTACGCCCATACAATGCCTAATGAGGCGCCATCTTCAAGCTCAACTGAAAACTGTTTTCTAGGCAAATTCTACCAATGGTAAATACTTTTCCCAACTACCTTGGAACTCAAGAACACAACAACATAACATATCTTCAAGAACCTTAATTACCCTTTCGGATTGACCGTCAGTTTGTGGTTGGAAAGCGGTACTAAAATTCAACTTTGTACCTAAAGCTTCTTGTAGCTTTTTCCAAAACTGCAATGTGAATCTCAGATCCCCATCCAAAATAATCGACAAAGGCACTCCATGAAGTCTCACAATTTTAGAAACATACAACTCAGCTAGCTTATCGAGTGAGTAGTTGGTACGTACCAGAATAAAGTAGGCCGATTTCGTTAATCAATCAACTACGACCCAAATGGTATCTTTCTTTCTCGGTGACAACGGTAGTCCCATCACAGAATTTATAGTAATCCTGTCCCATTTCTACTCGAGAACCATCACAGGTTGAAGTAAACCCAAAGGTACTTGGTGCTCAGATTTCACTTGTTCATAAATTAGGCATTTCGAAACAAACTCTGAGATGTCTCTTTTCATACCCTGCCACCAATACAATCTTTTCAAGTCATTATACATCTTGGTACTCCCCAGATGGATTGACATACAACTACTATGTGCATCGCGAAGAATTTTCCCAATAAGCTCGTCATCTCTAGGTACATAGACCCTATCTTGGAACATCAAGCAATCATCGGAACCAATCCAAAAATCTGATTCAACATCCGAATCACATTGAGCTCTCTTAGTTTGCAAATCACTGTCACCTTTTCACAGCTCTCTTGGAATAACATCGGTTTAGCTCTCAACTCCGCTATCGAGCCATCATTGGACACAGACAACTGAGTATTCATAGCTCTCAAGGCAAATAAGGATTTCCTACTCAAGGCATCAGCGACCACGTTCGCCTTACCCGGGTGATAGTCAATCACTAACTCATAATATGTTATCAACTCTAGCCACCTCTATTGCCGTAAATTCAAATCTTTTTGAGTCATCAAGTACTTTAGGCTTTTGTCATCGTTGAATACCTGACACTTCTCACCATACAAGTGATGTCTCCAAATATTTAACGCAAACACAATGGCGGCTAGCTCTAGATCATGTGTCGGATAATTTTTCTCGTACAGTTTCAATTGCTTCTAAGCATAGGATATCACTTTGCCTTCTTGCATAAGCACACAACCCAATCCATTTAAAGATGCATCACTATAAACTACAAATTCTTTTCCTGGCTCGGGTTGCACTAATACCGGAGCCTCAGTCAACAATGCTTTTAATTTCTCAAAACTTTGTTGGCACTTTTTTTACCATTCGAATTGATATCTTTTTGTAACAATTTTGTCATCGGAGAGACAATCATAGAAAATCCTTTAACGAACCTTCGATAATAGCCAGCTCAACCCAAAAAAATTCTAACTTCAGATATGTTTCTCGGCGCTCTCCAATCAACAATGGCCGAAATCTTACTCGGATCAACTCGAATCCCTTCACCCGACACAATATGCCCCAAAAATACGAATTCTCTAAGCCAGAACTCACTTTTGCTAAACTTACCATAGAACTGCTTATCTCTCAAGGTTTGCAAAACAATCCTCAAACGATCGGCATGTTCAGATTCGTCACGAGAATAAATCAGGATATCATCAATAAGCACCATAACAAATTTATCTAAATAAGGTTAAAAAATTCGATTCATTAAATCCATGAAAACCACAGGAGCATTCGTCAAACCAAAAGGCATCACTAAAAATTCATAATGACCATACCTCGTCCGAAATGCAATTTTCAGTACATCTGAGTCCTTAACCCTCAACTAATAATAATCAGACCTCAAATCTATATTGGAAAATACTGTAGCTCCCCTTAAATTGGTCAAACAAATCATCTATCCTTGAGGGGTACTTATTCTTTATTGTCACCTTGTTGAGTTGTCTGTAATCAATACATAGCCTCATCGAACCATCTTTCTTTTTCACAAATAAAACTGGTGCACCCCATGGAGAATAACTAGGTCTCGCGGAACCTTTATCCGTCAACTCTTGCAACTGTGCTTTTAACTCTTTTAATTTGGTCGGAGATATCCTACACAGAGTAATAGAAATGGGTGCCATACCCGAAACTCGATCAGTACTAAATTCAACTTCCCTAATTGGAGGTAATCTGGGCAACTCTTCCGGAAACACGTCCAGATACTCACAAACTACCGGTACTGATTCAATCTTCAACTCCGATTCTTTTTCATTCAACAAAAAAGCAAGATAAGCTTCGTAACCTTTTCTTATACATTTATGAGCGGACATCGAAGAAATCACTATAGGTAAGCTATCCAATTCATCTGATTTAACCCAGAGAATATCACTATTTTCACATTTCAGTTCAATAAGTTTTCTCCCACAATTCACTATTACATCATGTGCAGTTAACCAATCCATACCAAGAATTACGTCAAACTCATCAAACGGCAAAAGCATAAGGTTAGCCGGAAAATAGTGACCTCTAATCATCAAAGGACAATTCTTACATACTTTATCAACAACACGTTTTTTCCTAACTGATTTGACACTTTTATCACAAGTTCTATAAATTCAACAAGCATACTCACACTAGACACCAATTTCATACAAATATAGGAATGGGTAGATCTCGGATCAATCAAAGCAATAACAGTAGCATCATAAATAGAAAATGTACCCGTAATCACATTTGGAGATGAAGCCTCTTCGTGAGCGCGAATGGCGTACGTCCTTGTGAGAGCTCTGCCCTCGGGTCCCACAGTAGGCTCTTTAGTGGCACTCTTGTTGCTCACTCCATTACCTAGATTTTTCTGCAATCTACCTTGACTAGTAGTGTTACCCGATCTTGCACTTTGATATATCTCTTTTTTCTGCGATTTCGGAGCACTTTCTAATAAAGTGGTCTAGGGAGCCACACTTGAAACAGGTCTTGTCACTCCCTCGACACTCACCGAGATGATGTCTACCACACTGTGGACACTCTAGTCTACTTTGTCAAGCATTACCAACACTAGCAATAGAGGCAGTCTGGGCCTTAGTACCCGAGTACTGTTTATCTTTATTTCTGTTCGGATGTCCATTAGAAGCATGGGAGCGAGAATAGAAGTCCCTCGACTTCTTCGATGTGGACTGAATCGACTTGCTCATAGACCTTTTCCTTGAGTGCCTAGCCTCAAACTTAGCCTTTCTCTTCTTTTTGGCCAATTCCTCAGCCTTACATGCTCTTTCAACGACTACAACGAACTCTTTCAGCTCAAGCATACCAACAAACATCTGAATGTCTTTGTTTAATCCATCCTCAAACCTCTTGCACATAATAGTTCGACTAACACACATTTCTGAGCATATTTGCTGAGTCTCACAAACCTACGTTCGTATTCAGCTACATTTATTCTACATTGCTTAAACTCACGGAACTCTTTTCTTTTTTGATCCATAAACCTTTGACTGATATACTTTTTCGGAAACTCCTCTTGAAAAAATTCTCATGTTACCCTTTCCCTCGGTACAACCGAAACAAGCTTCTTCCACTAGTGATAAGTCGAATCTCTAAGCAGTGATACAACACATTTCATGCACTCTTCTAATGTGCATGACATTTCTTCAAAAACCCAGATGGTGTTTTCAAGTCAAAACTCTGCTTGTTCCGAATCATCATCAATGCTAGCTTAGAAGTCTTCAACTCCTTGCTTCCGAATCTTATCAACTGGAGGTCTATTCAATCTCATGAAGTCCATATCTTGGGTTGCTACGGGGATAGGTTGAGGAATAGGTGGGGGTGGAGGGGGTTGAGCATTCAGGTTTGTTCGAATGAATTTCGTATACCAGTCATTCATCATATGGAGAAAGGCTTCCCTAGCCTCATCTCCTCCTCTATGACTCACTGTCACGGGTCTACTCTTAACTGGCGCTGCCCCTTGAGTGGGAGCCAGCGCACTACTTTCTACGTCATCAGCTTCACCTTGATTGGGATCCATTACTATATGAAAACATAATTTAAAAAGGTCAGTAATCGTCACACTATCATAATTCATTTATGGCATGTATAGCTAGACTCGTACACAAGCTACGTTAGTTCGAGAATCGACTAAACCGTAGCTCTGATATCACTAAATGTAACACTCCTTACCCGTGTCTGACACCAGGATAAGATATGAGGCATTACCAGACTAAATCACAAGTAACAAACAAAATCGACCCATAAAATTTCGTTCAAATTTAAAACTTTTCAATCGCATGCAAATTGTCCTTTATAAGGGCCTACGAGGCCCAAAACATACATCGGAAGCGGTTCGGGCTAAACCAAGAACCTTTAGAATCTTTTTGATACTTAGAAAATTTTCTTGTTTTGGAGAGTCACACACCCGTGTAGAAATGCCGTGTGGTCATACACGCCCTTGTGGCTTGGTACATGCTTGTCTCCTCAGCTCGTGTAACTCTCTGACTATGACACCATCATACAATTAGAGTCACACGGCCAAGTCACATGCACGTGTGCTTAAGCCGTGCGGGTAATTAAATTCTTGAAATTATGTGCAGACTTCACACGGCCTGGGCATACGCCCATGTTCTAAGGTCGTGTCCTTCACAGGACTGAGACACATTGCCCTGTCCCTGCACGTGTGTTTACTACTAGGCATTCTGTTTAACATTAATTAGAGTGCAGGGGACACATGGCTAGAACGCACACCTTTGGGGCAACCTGTGTGTCACACACAGTCTAGATACACGCCCATGTGTCTACTTGTGTGGACAAATTTAAGGCTATTTTCTAAGCCAATTGCCACCCTTATTTGCACAACCCATTCATGCTTCTAAAGGTACTTAAACATTTATGAACCTAGCTTATGCATGATAACTTCTCATCACATTATACTAAATTAGGACTCTATATCATGTCAAGCCCCATTTTACCAACACACATATAGTAGCCATCATCATTCAACCATCAACAACCAATAACCCTATCATAATGGAATTGGCACATACATGCATAGATGAATAAGTTTACAACCCAATAATCATTGTAAGCCATATCTCATGGCCTTATACAAAATGAATCATATCATCATAAGCCAACACATTTGGCTAAACCAATATGACATATAACAAAAAGACCAAGTCCCTATACATGCCATACTCAAAATGCTTAAATTCACTATACCCAAAAGATTAGTTTGATAGTGTGAATCGAGCTCCGACGTCCTTTGATCCCTGAACTACCTTGGCGACACTTGTCGTCTCTTTGACATAATCGTTGGGTTACCCGTTGAACCATTTAGAATACTAAAGGACACTCGAGAATTCTCATACACATGGTAGGGTGCCAATGCCATATCCCAAATATGATCTTACATGGGATCACATACCGATGCCAATGCCATGTCCCAAACATGGTCTTACATGGGATCACATATCGATGCCAATTCCATGTCCCAGACATGGTCTTACATGGGATCACACATCGATGTCGATAGCCCAGCTATGGTCTAACACGATATTACATATCGATGCCAAAGCCATGTCCCAGACATGGTCTTACATGGGATCGTACATAACCCTAATGTCATGACATTTGTATCCTATCTATTCCTAAGGTTCCACCGGGATTTTGAGGTATCGAACTCATCGAATCGTCATCGAGTCATCATTAATTAAATCCATAAAGACAATTATACAATTCATGCAATATCAAGGCATTAAATACATAATAATGTAACGTTGCATTATTTACACACAAACTTACCACGGTACTCAAAATATGGCTACTATTCGATTTAGTCCACAACCTTGTTCTTTTCTCGGTTTAGGTTCGGACTTCATTTTTATTGATCAATAATAGCAAATTTCACTCATTTAATTATCACATTATTCAAATCAGTCCATAAATCATACTTTAAAAAAATTAAAATTTTGCCTCTAAACTTTCACATATTTACTGTTTGGTCCCTAAGCTCGTAAAATGAAATGTGTCCAATCTCTTTGTTACCTAAGCCTAGCCGATTCATATTCCCTCTTATAACAGCCCACATTTTTCATCAAATAACATTTTTAACACCTATTTTTACATGTTTTACAAACAATCCTTTTTGGTGTTTCCATGAAAAATCACTTAGAAAAAGATGTTTCTAACTGCAAACATCAATATTCCTTCATTAATCATCAAAATACATGCATGACACATAAGGGTAGAAATAGCTAGATCATGCTTCAAGGATCTCAAAAACATAAAGAACATTAAAAACGGGCTAGGATGTATTTACTATCAAGCTTGAGAGTTTCCACTATGGCATGGAAAAGATGAGTAAATTTTGCTTGACTTTTCCCTTTTTAATCTTTTATTAACCAAATGACCAAAATGCCTTTTTTACTAAACTTTCAAATTTTATACATGCATGCTCATTTTTGTCCATAAAATTAGAAATTGGGAAAATTGCTATTTAAGGACCTCTAATTAATAATCCAAAGCTATTTCATACTAAAAGCTTCTAGAAACACATATTTTGCAACTTATTCAATTTAGTCCCTAACTTCAAATTGGACACCTTAGGCATAGAATTTCTTCTTGAAAATTTCACACAAATATGAAATCATATCATGGACCATCAAATAATCATAAAATAATTATTTCTAATTCAGGTTTGTGATCTCGAAACCACTGTTCTAACTAGACACTAATTCGGGATGTTACATGATCCCTCAAATAGATAGATTAGACTATCCCGGTTTTAAAAATATAAAAATGACTAAAAACGGGGCTTGATTACTTACCCAAATAAGCTTGATAAGTCTTCTTCCTCTCTCCTAGGGTTTCCATGGAAATATTTTGGGAAGATGATCTGAATTTTTTTCTTTTTTATTTAATTAATTTGTCATTTAATAACTTTTCATCTTTCCAATTTAGTCCTTAGCCTTTTTTTACATGGATGAGTCATACCAAAATATCTACATACTTTCTTTAATGGTCTAATTGCCATATAAGGACCTTAAGTTTTGGATTCCATAGCTATTTAATCCTTACAGCTACTAGAATTCAACTTTTTCATTTTATGCGACTTAGTCCTTCTTGTAATTAAGCACATAATCGGTAAAATTTTCTTATCAAAATTTCACATGAAATTTCTATTGTATTACGGACCATGTAACAAAATAAAAATAAATTTTATTTTCAGCTCGAATTTGTGGTCCTGAGACCACTGTTCCGATTTCACCGAAATTGGGCTGTTACAATTTCCCTTTATGTAAGTAATTACCTTTAATTCAAAATCGACAAGAATCAACATCCTCACTAAAGATTTACTCAAATCACTCAAATTGTTTAAGGTTCAAAAATAAGCACTCAATAGTCAAACATGAAAAGTTATTACCATAGGCTCGCATGAAAATCAAATCTCCACCACTATAAAATGAGATGATACACAAGTCAAAAGGTCTTTAAAAGGTTTTAATGGGGCTTAGGTTAAAGGTGTGGAAAAAGGCTAAAAAATATGGTTAAAATCGAGATCGAATTGATAAATTACCAAACTAGAAAAATAAACAAATGCTAAATTAAAAACAATTACATCAATTGAAAACTATTCAAGAATAACACGAGCTTCTTCTCAAAATATAAATTTAATTGTTCAAGCTCAATTATAATAGAACTGAATAATGATCAATCTATATGTATTTTTTATTCTTTTCTTTTCTTTTCTTTGTTTTTTTTTGTTTTTTTGTTTTTTCTTTTCTTTTCTTTTCTTTTTTTTAGAACAATAAGAAATAACCCAGCAAATGAAACAAAATAGCATAGTTAGACAACTAACTAAATCAAATATTGATAAAAAGGGAGTCAATAAAATGGGAAAAATTCTCAACAAATCAAAAGAGTGAGTTATGGGTTAACATGAATGGGTAAATCAAGAAACGGTGTGTTAGGCTCAACGGGGTTTACTAAGGGTTAATTATGAATGTAGGCTTTTTATGGGATAAGTGGGTTAAAACCTAATTGCTTTTATCATCTCAGTATATCAAATCAAAGGTGTGGTCTCGATATGCATAATCGAAGCAAGTTTTAGGATAACAAATCAATATTGGCATACTTATAATCAATAATAAAATGAGCAAGAAAAGTGTATGCTCTAAAGGATCAAAATCTCACAAAAAATTATGGTTTTGATGTCAAACTTGTAAATTTAAAACTTCAAGATAATACCTCAATTCAAGGAAACAACTTAAAATTTTTAATTCTAAAAATCAACTTATCATGCTTGATTCTCTCATGTCTTAAAGTTTAAACAATCAATGCACAAATACCTATGAATTTAATCCAAAACACATCAATAAAAATCACACGTCGATAAAAATTCATTCTAATATAAGTATGAGAAAATTACGTAAACACAAGACATAATTTAGGGACTTTCTAATAATCATAAAAATAACCTTCCCACACTTAAGATGTACAAATAGATATAATCACAATATAACCAGAATATTATAAGAGACAGAGAAAACTGAAATTGCCCTGAAGTTTGGATGAAATCCCCAGAATAGTGAAAAGCGGAATTGTACTGAAATCTAGATGTAGTGCATGATTCCTAGCAAACTACTAAGAAAATAAACACAAATAGTGAAAAAGGTTAAGGGATTATACTCGATTAGAAACAACTATAAAAATAAATATAGTTGAAAAGGTAAAAACAAAATAATTTTAAGAAAATAAAAGTGAACATAAAAACTAAAATTAAAATAAGAAATAAAAATAAAAATAAAAGAAAACAAATGGACTCAATAAAAATTAAAATAAGGAAGTTCTCGGCACTCATGAACTCTTAATGTAGAGTCCTATAGCGGCACCGAACTCGGGGACGCTCATCTGACCACCAAACCACCAAGTCAAAAAGTGAAGATGCTTGGCTCATCATGAGTTGTCATGAGATACTATAGAAGAAATGTTGCGTAGAACTCTAAAGTAAGTTCTATGTAGCTAGGCTCGATGATGGAGAAGAATCTATCCCATGTAGCTATGGTAATGAAGGCGCGAACATCATCAGCTAGTCGTACTTGCTCCAATACTACCCAATCAATACATTGGCCTAGGTCGAATGCGTGTTGTCTAAGTAACTGAAATAGATCCTCCTTGGGGCCCGCAAGAAATTAGAGATAAGGGTGGTGGGCCTAGGCGAAAGCGCTTGAGGAGGAGGTCGCACCATGGGTCTTCCGCTTTTTTAAAGCGGGGACTTCAACCCTAGACTTGCCACGAGTGTTTGTCATGGTGTACCTGAAAAGGTAAAAGACTTTCATTAATAAATAATCACCAAATATGAAAATAAATTTCAAGAAAGCAAACTCCAAGTAGTCCTAAATAGTAAATTACTCCTAAATAGTGCGTACAAATACTCAAGCATGCAAAAACTAGAAGTGAAGCCATCATGAGTCAAAGTGGTTAAACTAAGGAATAATAAATCAAATAACGAATTCTTAACTAAAAGAAAAAATTTAATATTCTAAAAGTAAGAAGAATAAAAAGTAGAAATATATAAATAAATAAACAATTCTGATGTTCAGAATAAAGAACAAATAGAAATTGAAACAGTAGCAAGAAAGTCAAAATAATAAAATAAGGATTAGTCATAATAGTGATTAGAAAATAAACTAAAATAGTAGCATTAAGACTAAAAAATGAAGGATAAACAAAGTGAATTAAAAATAATAATAAAGGTAGTAAACAAATATGACTAAAAAAAATCACAGACTAGAACTAAGAGTAGAAAAATAATAGATAATAAACAATAAATAAATAATAATAAAATAACTAATAATAATAAACAAGAAATAAATAAAAAAATTAAGCAAACAGTTGGGGACCGACGGTGGGTGGTCGGAGGTTTGCAACGATAGAGCGATGGTCGACAGTTGACGTGGTACGGGGGAGTGAGGCTGGGAATGGAGTGGCTTTTGGGATGAGGAGAGGGGAAAGGGAGTTGTGGAGGTGTGCTTGGGGGTTGAGGTTGAGAGGGAAAGGGGAAGGGTGACGCGGGTTGCGCGTGGGGCGTGGAGGCTGAGAAAGGGAAGGAAAAAAGGGACTTAAGATGTGGAAGGGATGGGAAACGATGGTGGCCAGAGTGGAGGTGAGAAAGTGGGACAGCGGTTAGGGTTAAGGAATTGAAGATGAAGACAAAACAAAGGTGAAAAAAGGATTAGGGTATTTTTAAAGGTGACACGATCGTGTAGAGGCCCGTGTTGGGCCACACGGTTGTGTCACACGCCCGTGTGGCCCAATCCAATGCCCGTATACGTTTAAACTAATCAACTCAGTCTTCACATAGCCTCAGACTCACCCATGTTTCCAGGTCGTATGTCACACACGGCCATCTCGCATGGCCGTGTGTAGCCTCCTTTGCTTTTCCGATGCCCGTGTGACCTACCACATGCCTGTGTGGCTCGGTCATGTCTCACACACAGTCGTGTGCCTTGCCCGTGTAACTTTTGGACTTGTTTTAGAATTGAAAATTTTACCTCCAGGTTTCACACAGCCTAGGACATGCTCGTGTTGACCACACGGCTTGGAGACGGTCGTGTCTCTATCGATTTTTGAAAAATTAAGTCTCAGGATCCACACGGCCAAGGACACACCCATCTGTGTAATTCACTGTCTATTTTCTAAAAACTTTAAAACTAAGTCATAGGGTTCCACACGGCCAAGGACACGCCCGTGTGTCCACGCGATGTGGTTTAAAAACACTTATTTATTTATTTATTTATTTATTTTGAAAATTAATTAATTTTAAAATAAAATTAGCAGTATTAATACTCGGGTTGCCTCCTGAGAAGCACTTATTTAAAGTCTAAGCTCGAATTATCTCGTATTCGCACAGTCACAGTGGTTCGTGAAGTTGAAACTCCTCTTTCTTATTGTCAATTCTATTATCAAAATATGGTTTGAGTCGAGTAATATTTACCTTGAAAGTGCCAAATTCAAAATGTGTTACCTCAACTATACCATATGGGAAGACATTTAGTACCGTAAAAGGAGTTGCTCCACTTGCATTAAGCTCTGAAGTGGCAATTTGAGAGTCTGTTTTATCTAACACTACCTACTCCCCAGCCTTAAATTGATTCGTTTCATCCTTAAGCTCGACATGGCGTCGCTTTGGTTCTGCATCGTGTATTCTTAGTTTCTCCTTGACATGTGTCCACCATTCATCTAGTTCATCGATCTGCAGCCTTTGTTCTTCATGAGTTGTTTTATTTTCATCTATAAGCTAGAACGTGGCTCTATCACATTTTTTCGAGGGGTTTCCTGCGAAGAAGTTTGATTCACAATGTTATTTATATTAACAGAACTCGTATAATCATCTCGATCAATAGATGTCTTAACAGAATCACGAGCTTGGAGTTTAATCGTGTCATCACATACACGAAGTATGAGTTCACCTGTACCGACATCAATAATAGTTCTAGCTGTTGCTAAAAAAGGCTGACTTAGAATCAAAGGTACGTCACTATCCTCATCCATGTCTAAAATGACAAAATCCACTGGGAATATAAATTTATCAATTTTGACGAGAACATCTTCAATAATACCCCTAGGAAATCTAATGGTTCTATCTGCTAATTGAATACTCATCCTAGTTTGTTTAGGTTTCCCAAGACCTAGTTGCTTAAACATTTTATAGGGCATGACATCAATACTAGCCCCTAAATCAGCTAAAACATTATTAACATTTAAACTACCAATGGAACAAGGAATAGTAAAACTCCCTGGATCTTTTAATTTTTTGGGTAGTTTATTTTGCAAAATGGCCGAGAAAACTGTATTTAGCTCCACATGCGACAAATCATCTAACTTCCATTTGTTTGCCAAAAGCTCCTTTAAAAATTTAATTGAATTGGGATTTGCGAATGAGCTTCAATAAACGGTAAGTTGATATGTAACTTTTTCAGAAGTTTAAGAAATTTACCAGATTTTTCATTTGTTTGGTCTTTCTTTGTCACGTTGGGATATGGCGCACTAGGTTCATATTCTTTACCAACTGATTTTTTCTTTTTTTGACTTACCTCAACCTTACCATTACTTACCATATTTTCTTGCCTCGGTTCTGGTTTAGATTCAACTAACCCTTCTTCATCTTACATAGTAATGCATGATGTTGGTCTCGTGGGTTAGTTTCGTTGTTGCTAGGCAAGCTACCTTGTGGTCTTTCTAAAATCAAATTAGCAGCTGTCCTATTTGGTTCTTGAGCCCTTGAATTGACGCTTGATGATTTTTAAGTGCTGTTTTGGTGTTTTAGAAGTGGGTTTCTGACATCGAAATAAACTTCATCAACATCTCCTCAAGGTTCAGTTTTTTCTCTTACCGGTAAGGTTGTTGAAAGCCTAGAGGGGGTTGTAGTCTTTTGTTTCCTTGACCACCCCAAGAGAAATTGGGATGGTTCCTCCAACCTGCATTGTAAGTATTACTGTGAGGATTATTCTGAGGTCTAGAATTGTTACCCATATAATTTATTTGATCGTTCTCTGTGCTAGGACCATAGGGTAGACACTCTAGATTGTTCATCCCTCCTCCATACGTATCGCACTTCATCACTGGATGTACCTGCATAGAATCATATAAACCATTAATTTTCTTATTTAAAAGTTCTACCTAATTAGATAACATGGTGACCGGATCTACGTTAAAAACACTGGTTGCTTTTGTCAGCTTCGTACTCATGACTTGCCACTGATAGTTGTTTAGTGACATCTTCTCTATAAACTCATAAGCCTCTTCAGGTGTTTTGTTGTTCAGAGTACCACTGGCTGCTGCATTGATCAATTGCCTAGTTGAAAGATTCAAACCATTGTAGAAGGTTTGAACCTGTAGCCATAGAGCTAACCCATGGTGGGGGCACCTTCGTAATAAATCCTTATACCTCTCCCATGCATCATATAGGGTCTCTAAATCCATTTGCACGAAGGAAGAGATATCATTCCTCAACTTAGCTATCTTACTCGGCAGAAAATACTTTGGTAAGAATTTTTCGGTCATTTGATCCCATGAAGTGATAGAACCTCATGGTAAGGAGTTCAACCATTGTCTAGCTTTATTCATCAATAAAAATGGAAACAACCGTAAGCGAATGGCATCGTTAGAAATGTCATTTATCTTGAAAGTGTCACAAAATTCCAGAAAGTTAGCCAAATGAATATTTGGATCTTCATCTTGCAAACCATTGAACTGAACAAACTGTTGGATCATTTGAATAGTGTTCGGCTTCAGTTCGAAGTTATTAATAGCAAAAGTGGGTCTCAAAATACTCGATTCAGCTCCAGTTAGAGTGGGCTTGGCCTAATCATACATAGTACGAGGAGCAGGATTCGGTTTTGCCAGATTCGCAGCAACCATAAGAGGTAGCTGATTATTCTTATTATCAGCCATCTACTCAGTAATAACAATAACATCCTTTTGCTCTTCCACTGTATTCTGTCAATTCTACCTTGCTTCTCGATGGTTTCTGCGAGCTATACTTACAATTTCGCTATCAAATACTATTGGTCCTGACATGTTCCTTCTAGTCACAAACTAAAAGAACCTGCTAGGAGCAAACAAAAGAAAAATTAGAAAACCAAAATTAAACTAAAAAAATCAAATACAATAAAAATAAAAATAAAAATGGCTAAATTAATAAAAATAAAGTGTTCCTAATATTTTAGTCCCTGGCAACGACGCCAAAACTTGATGAGTCACTAAACTAACTAAAATTACAACAAAGGCAAGCGCACCTATCAAATAATAGTATAGCTATGGTAATTCGAGAATATCATATCCACGAGGACTAAAAGTACTAGTAATGACTGTTTTTCTATTATTTAGCTGACAAATTAATGGGATTGATTTTAATCTAAAATTAACTAACTAATTACTAAGAACGCAACAAAGAATGAATTTGAAGAAAACCAATGAGATAGACAATACCTAGGAAAGAATCCACCTAGACTTCATTTATTATTTTGAATCTGAATTAAGCGATTTATTCACTTGCGCCTGGATCCGTAGAAATCCCTAAATTATGTTAATATCTCTTTCGAGAATAAAAACAACTGACTCTAGGTTGATTAATTGAAATCTCTTTCTAATTAAAACCTCTATTGTTGTATTAACTCACTCTATGGATTCCCCTATTAGATTTGACTCTAATCTGGTAGATTTATGTTGTCCTATTTCTAGGATTACATGCAACTCCACTCAATTATGCTAGATCTACCCTTAAACAGGGACTTTTACTCTACTGAAATAAGCACATGAAGCATGAATTAATATCCTAAAAATATTAAAACACGAAATAAGCATACATAATTGAGAACAAGAATCAAGTATTTATCATGTAATTCAGAAATCAAATAATAAGATTCATATATGTTTCATCTTCCCTAGGTATCTAGGGAATTTAGTTCATAATCTAAAATAACATCATCTTAAAGTTAGGGAAACAACAAGACATAAAGAAACCCAAGAAAACTTCTAAAGAGATTAAATGGGGATCTTTAATCTTGAAGGAGATCCGCTTTTCAAATGAATCTAGTGGCGTTCTTCAAGTCTTTTCTTCGTTCTTCTCTGCATATCCCTTTTATGTCCTCTTCTACTATGTATTTATAAATTTTAGAATGCTTAGAAACCCTAACAATTGGGTTTTTTCACGTAAAATGGAAGTAGGGTTCGAAATCGACATAGGCTAGCACATGGGCATGTGTCCAGCCAATGTAGAAATGCCCAGGCCGTGTGGATCTTGGAAATAACTCTTTTTGTCCGATTTTGGCTCGTTTTTCGCTCCTTTCGCTCCCCTATGCTTACCTAAGTATAGAAACATAAATTCAAAGGACTAGGAGCATCAAATTCATTAATTTACATAATAAATCATCCAAAAAACGCATCAATACTGAGATTAAAAACATGTTACTTTTATAGCTTATCAGTACTGATTCAAGAAAAATAATTTCTAAGCATGCCATTTATTCAAATGAGGGAGAAAAAAACTGAAAATAACAATAGAGAGAGTGAAGAGAACTCCCTCAATGTTATTGATGATTGTCACTAACAAAAGCAATGTCAAACAGCCATTTATCATACCAATCGTATCCATCTAGGAAGAAGAGATAATGTTGCCCAGCAATTATATTCAATATTTGATCAAAGAATAGCAGCGAGAAATGGTCTTTCTGCTTTGCTTTGCTTGCCTTTCTGTCACTCATACAAATCTGCCTACTTAACGAAATCAATTCATTTTCATTATATCTTTTTCCTTTCGTACAAGTCCCACCAACTGTAGTGGTGAATCGAGCCCGCGAACATAGGCGATAAACTGTAGTGACCACCACGAAAACTCTCGTGGTCTTGGGCTGTTCTGGGCCTCGTGGGTCGAAGTGGGCTGTCCGGGCCCAATAGACCTGTGGGCCCCCACAAATAAAATTTATATGATGTGGTAAGTGTTGTTTGGACTGTGATGTTCGTATAGCTATGGCTATTTTTGGGCTAAATGAGCCACACGAGTGTGTGGGCCCACTTGGGTCGAGTAATGGGCCTTAGGCCCACTTTCATCATTATGTCTGTCTAGGTTACTTAAGTCGCTCCAGGCGATAGTGGACCATCTGTTGGGTCGTTAAGACCTCGGTTTGTAAAATTACCAAAATACCCCTAGTTTGTAAAATTATCGAAATACCCTCGATTTGTAAAATTATCGAAATACCCCCAGTTTATAAAATTACAAAATACCTTTGTAGTGTAAAATTATCGAAATACCCAGGTAGGGTAAAATGACTGTTTTTCCCTTATGGGTAAATGTCTGACTTGGATTATGAATTTGACCGATTTGACTGTAATCATATGACTGTGTTTTAACTGACTTGACGGTGGTTGTACGACTGATATGCTTTAATATATGTTTAAATTATTGTTACTGAGCATGGCCATTTTACATACACGTGTGATGATTGAGCATGGCATACATGACATATTGCATGGGGTTAGGACATTGATACGGAGAAAGTTCTGATAGGATCGCACGGGTTGCACGAGACGGGTGTGGATCCAGAATTGATCTGTTAAGGTCGTATGGGTCACATGAGATGACAGTGGACCGATGGACAGCTTAGTGTTGCTTAATCTGATTATGGCTCTGTGCCAACCTAAATATGGCTTTGTGCTATGTTGATTATGGCTTTGTGAAAGTCGTATTTACTAGTGGCTATGTGCCTATGACTCTGTGTCAATCATATTTACTCATGGCTGTGTGCCGATTATATTGCCGTCGCTTATGGCTATGTGTCAAATTTATTATAGTTACCTATGGCTTTGTGCCAATTATAATACCACTACTGAAGGTTTTAAGCCGTATATATACTAGCAGCTTTGCTTTGCTGCGATTTCGGTTAGTGCTGCAACCGGTGCTACCATTGTAAGTGTAGGGATGGCGTGGGTGAGTTATTCCCCACAGGTAGTGCAGGGTTGGACGGAGGCAAGTGCAGGGTTAGATGGGATAGCATGCATCCAAGCATTCACACATTCTGTTTTGTTACTGAGATGGGCTAGGCCCAATTGATTCTGTTATGGCCTGTGACCCAAATGATAATGTAATGGGCTTTGGCCCACTTATGCTCTGAATTGGACCGTATTGTTACTGTTAAAGGGCTCTGGCCCAGACTGTTTCTGTTTCTGTATATTGATTGCTACTCTAGTAAGGGGATTACACACTGAGTTTTCATAAACTCAACCTGTTTACTAACTGTGCAGGTAATCCCTAGTATTAGGAGGATAGGTGCTGCGAGGGACTCGGAGATGGCCACACGACCGTAGTTTTTTTTATGCTTAACTTTATTTATATTTAAAATCTCGCTTTGGGTTTTGATTTTGTAATAAAGCCTCTTAAACTTAAGTTATTTTATTTGGGCTTTATTTATTTGATACTTAACTGATAGTGATAGAATGCTGGTTTTCAAAAAGATTAACTGTTTTCAAAAGACGATTTAAATGGTTAATAAATGGTTAAGGTGTTTTTGAGTTTTTGACAAAGAGATTCCAACTCGAAAATGAATTTCTACCAACAAGACCAATTTTTGAAAGACACTTCAACATGATGCGTTAGATGCGGCCATAACGTCTAGGCCAGGTTTGGGGTGTTACATTTTGTGGTATTAGAGCCAGGTTACAAAACTCAGTTGTGGAATGGATTTTCAAATTTTGAATTTCAAAAATTTGTTTTCACATATATGATATGTTTGAGATATTTCTTCTAAAAAGTGTGGCACACCGAGTCTCCGGCGCCGAATCCATAAGTTTCTGAAACTGATGTTGTTTTCATTGAAAAAGTAGTAGATAGAAATGCAGTGATTTCTTGGATATTAGACTGTATTGTTGCACTTAAAGTTAGAGTTTGTATTTATTCTGTGTGTACTCTGGAAATGGTATGGATGTGATATCTATCAGCTCCGATGGATAGATGGTTTGCTGTGTGGTTGTATTATTAGTTTTATAGTGCGCAACGAGAGCGGAGTGTGGTAGGCTAGGGTGTGCGGCTGTTCTGATGGTTGGAAATTTCGAGGCTAAAATTTTTTTAGGGGTAGAGTTGTAATGCCCCAAATTTGGGCCTAGAAGGATTGGGCCTTGAGCGTGGGAACACACAAGATTTTATGTGTGCGATAAATATCACAAATTGCATGTTGGCTTTAGTGGCTAAGTATTTAGGCATATTTGGGAGTGTTGGAGAAGTCCTGGGTTTAAACCTGCACTTTAGCTAAATTTTTGTTTTAGTGAATAAAACCCTTGGTGCTTGAAAGTAGACCTTATAATTAATTGGGGATAAAATGTGACACAAATGAGCTTGTGGTTCGGTGGTAAGTGGCGTGTGGTAGTTGCTAGAGGTTTGAGGCTCAAGTCATGGCAATGTAGATGAATATTTATTTTGCTCTCATGCCATGTGAGAGGCAGAGGTTGATTGAAACTCTGTTGATGGAAGTTTGAATTGTAGGGATTTGGAATGAAGGGGAATAGCTAGCATCGTTTGTGATCACTAATTCGGCTTTGAGGGAGCAGTTTCCCATTTTTCGGGATTATGAGCATTTTGGGAGTTCTCTGTTGCACTTCTTAGCCAATTCTTTCTAGGGGTCTTTTGGGTTTGTTGTATATTTTTTTAATTTTATTTTTGGAGTAGCTGAATTGTTACCATTTGGGTATTTTGTTCGTGTTGGCTTGTCACCTTTTCTTCCCTCTCTCAAGAGTTTCCTTGTGGACAGAATACCTTCTTTTCTCCTTCTCAATCCCTTCACTTTTTTTATTGGTCGATTCTCTGCTCTCTTCTCCTTCTCTCAACCTAGTTTAATATACATTTCTTTACTCCTTCTCCATTTCCTTTTCAGTTTTCTTCTCCTAGTCGACTTTCTCTTCTTTATTTTCTCCATTTCCTTTTGGCTTTTAGTTCTTAATCCTTGTGATCGATTTCTGGATGCTTCTCCCCCTTTTTGTTCTATTTACGGTTTGGTAGTGTTCTTTAACAATTGGTGAGTTACTTGATTACTACTTGTTTTCTCTATTCCTGCAATATGTTTAAGTCTATTCCTTCTTACACTTTTCTAAAGTCGACTGCCCTTTTTTCCTTGTGTTCTCTTATAGTCGAACCTCTCTCTCCTTTCTGTTTTCGATTTGGAAAGTAATCTCTATTAATCGAACTCTCGATGAGCAAGGGGGGTTCTAACAATAAGTTATGACAGTGGTGCCAACTGGGAGTGGACGCATAGCCTCTACCCCCAAGTTTAAGTGACGTAGGGTATCGGTGGTTCGAGACTTTTCGCCGGGTTGCGGAAGGATGACTGCACAAAACTTTGGATTAGGTAGGCAAATTACAGTCAGTCGATCTACTCAAGGCAAGTGGTAGTCGATCTTTCGGTTAGGTGGTTGTTAAGAGTTTTTCTAACACTATTTATTAGTGATTAACTGAATGTTAAGTTTGAATTTAGGTTCTGGCGATCGTGAATTCTTAGTACTTTAGATGATCAAGTGTGTAACCGTATGTTGTGTTTGATGATTGGCAGGAAAGCCGAAAGTGTGTGTATTTGTGTGCGGTTTTCGATAATCGTTCAAAAGCCGAAAGTATGTGTTATTTACAATACAATGACTGTAGATCGGCAAAATGCCGAAAAGCCAGAAATATGTTGTCTAATGCCACACGAGCGTGCGATCGCACGTGTGGTGAACTGAACCTACGAACATGGGCGATAGACTATAGCGGCCACCACAAGCGCTCCCGTGGTCTTGGGCTGTTCTGGGCCTCGTGGGCCGAAACGGGCCGTGTGGGTCCAATAGGCTCGTCGGCCCCATGGATAAAATGTATTTGATGTGGTAAGTGTTGTTTGGACTGTGATGTTTGCATAGCTGTGGTTGTTTTTGCGCTAAATGGGCCACACGAGTGTGTGTGGCCACTTGGGTCGAGTAATGAGCCTTAGGCCCACTTTCACGGTTATGTCTGTTTAGGTTACTTAAGTCGCTCGAGGCGACGATGGACCATCTGTTGGGTCGTTAATACCCTAGTTTTTAAAATTATCGAAATACCCCCAGTTTGTAAAATTACTGAAATACCCATAATTTGTAAAATTACTGAAATACCCCTAATTTGTAAAAATTATTGAAATACCCTTAGTTTGTAAAAAAATTATCAAAATACCCTAATTTTTTAAAATTACCGAAATACCCTTGTAGTGTAAAATTACTGAAATACCCTGTAGGGTAAAATGACAATTTTGCCCTTGTGGGTAAATGACTGACTTGCACTATGAATTTGACTGATTTGACTGTGATTGTATGACTGTGTTTTAACTGACTTGACGGTGGTTGTACGACTGATATGCTTTAATATATGTCTAAATCATTGTTACTGATCATGGCCATTTTACATACACGTGTGATGATTGAGCATAACATACACGACATATTGCATAGGGTTGGGACATTGATATGGAGGAAGTTCTGATAGGATCGCACGGGTCGCACGAGACAATTGTGGATCCAAAATTGATCTGTTTAGGTCGCATGGGTCGCACGAGACGACTGTGGACCGATGGACGGCTTAGTGGTGCTTAATCTGATTATGGCTCTTTGCAAACCTAAATATAGCTCTTTGCTATGTTGATTATGGCTTTGTGCAAATCGTATTTACCAGTGGCTATGTGTCTGTCATATTTATTGATGACTCTGTGTCGATCATATTTACTCATGGTTGTGTGCCGATTATATTACCTCTACTGAAGGCTTAAAGCCTTAGTAGCTTTGCTGCAATTTCGATTAGTGCTGCAACCGATGCTAACATTGTAAGTGTAGGGATGGCGTGGGTGAGTTATTCCCCACAAGTAGTAGAGGGTTGGACGGAGGCAAGTGTAGGGTTAGATGGGATAGCATGCATCCATGCATTCACACATTTTATTTTGTTAATGAGATGGGCTAGGCCCAATTGATTTTGTTATGGGCTGTGACCCAAATGATAATGTAATGGGCTTTGGCCCACTTATGCTATGAATTGGACTATATTGTTACTGTTAAATGGCTCTGGCCCAGACTATTTCTGTTTTCGTATATTGACTGTTACTCTAGCAAGGGAATTAAACACTAAGTTTTCCTAAACTCACCCCGTTTACTAACTGTGCAGGTAATCCCCAGCATTAGGAGGATCAGTGCTGCGAGGGACTCGGAGATAGCCGCACGACCAAAATTTTTTTATGCTTAACTTTATTTCTATTTAAAATTTCGCTTTGGGTTTTGATTCTATAATAAAACCTCTTAAACTTAAGTTATTTTGTTTGGCCTTTATTTATTTGATACTTAACTGATAGTGATAGAACGCTGGTTTTCAAAAAGATTAACTGTTTTCAAAACACCGCATTTTCCCAACATTTTTGGATATTGCTTTTGCAACAAACAACATTTTAAAGTAAAGACGATTTAAATAGTTAATAAATGGTTAAGATTTTTTTTTAAGTTTTTGACAAAGAGATTCCAACTCGAAAACGAATTTTTACAAACAAGACCAATTTTTGAAAGACACTTCAACATGACACGTCAAATTCGGCCATAACATCTAGGCCGAGTTTTGGGTGTTACATGTGTTCTCACAATGGATCATTCGTATCATTTCTATTCCTAAGGTTCAATCGGGAAATTCCTCACTTTTCAACATTTAACAAATTCATTCATAGTCTATTTCGATTCGTAATTTACATCAAATGATCTTTCTATAGGCAGCGAAATCTCATATAATAACGAAATATAATAACATAAAAAGAATCGTTATATTATTTGCATACAAACTTACCTCGAATGCGAGCACGGCTATATATTCTGATTTAGTCCATAATCTCATTCATTTCCAATCTATGCCCATTTTTCCTCGATTTATAATATCACATTTAGCTTACTAATTAGTCACATTATTCATATGGGTCCAAAAATCATATTTTTTTTACAAATTTTCATTTTGACCCCTAAACTTTCACATATTTGCACTTTTTCCCCAAGGCTCGTAAAATGATTTTTTTTCCAATTTCCTTGCATATTAAGCCTAGCCGAATCATTTTCATAACTATAGCAGCCCCTAATTTCCACTAAGTCACACTTTTATCACAAATTTTGTAACTTTTGCAAAACGGTCTTTTTGACAAATTCACCGAAAATCACTTAGTAAAAGTTGTTTATTACACACCGAGCATTCATTTTCCACCATTAGGCATCAAAACACATGCATGTCATCCATGGATAAATTTTTAAACACAAACCCTAGCTCAAAATATGGGTAGAAATAAGTAGATCTTGTTACGAGGATTTTAAAAACGTAAAAAATCATTAAAAATGGGGCTAGAACGAACTTACAATCGAGCTTGGAAGCTTGAAAAACCCTATCTATGTATTCTCCATGCAAGTTTTGGCCATGGGGTAGAAGATGGAAAAAATTGACTTTTAATTTTGTTTTTAATTCATTTTAATTACTAGATTACCAAAATGCCCCTAACTTAAAAATATTCTATTTCACCCATTTCATGTCCATTTTTGTCCAACAATTTATCCAATGGTATAATTACCATTTAAGGGCCTCCAATTTAAAATTTCATAACAATTAGACACCTCTAACATGTAGAACTCAACTTTTGCATTTTCTACAATTTAGTTCTTTTGACCAAATTGAGTGCCCAAACGTCAAAATTTTTGAACGTAATTTTCACAAAATCATCCTGTGAAATTGTAGACCATAAAAAATATAATAAAAACTAATTTTACTATGTCAGATTTGTGGTCCTGAAACCACTGTCCTGACTAGGCCCTAATTCGAGATGTTACAACTCTCCCCCCTTTAGGGACTTTCGTCCACGAAAATCTTACCAGAAGAGTGGTTTAGTTTTTACATAAACTCCACTATTTCATATCATTGCTGAAGAAATTTTACTCAGGTTATATTTAATACTTAGCTCTTTAATTTCTCATACTAAAGTCATGAACAATTCCGTGTTATACGACGCATCAATCGAATCTTGACTTTTATCAGAGAACTCATGTATACAAGGGTCGAACCCATATTGTCATAGAATATGCATATATACATCATACTTGAATCCTCTCGGAGACAAATGTCGTAGCCAGCCCGATCATAATGGCCTTAAGTTCTATATCATTTTATACAACCCCACAGTTTACTAGTTCGACTTCTGGTCATCATTAAAATTCAAAGCCTTAATTATCTTTTTCAATAATTCAAGATATAAATCCCAGATCTCAATTCGATTAACAAAAACTAGCATTTTAAGAAATTCAACAATCTCAAAGATACTTAATCCCATAAGTCTGATGAGTGAAAATTCAATACTTACTGACATGATTTGCAGATTCATCAATTACTTAACAACAAGTCATATGACATATTTCTCTTTCCAAGATAGGAATAATTTTGATATGAAATCTATAGTAATCTCATTCTCAGAGATTATACCATAACTATCTTATCATCCTTTAATAATTCAAGTCAGCTACACTATCTCAACTTAAGTTTTTCTATGACAGCAGATACTTTAAGCTATCACACTACCTTTCTTGTCTTAAAAAACATCACTGAAAATTGAGAAGTCTTTGCTCAATGCAAACTAAACCAGTTCAAAGGCTTCGATTAACAATATTCTCGTATATTCAAATCGTTACCAACATGTAGTAAACCATTCAACTTTCACAAGACGAAAACTTTATCATTCAAAGCAACTTTAAGTCGTATCAAAGTCTTCTAAGATATATACACTTTCATTCAGACTATCTGTCTTTTACCCGGAGAGATAAAATCTTATTCTCAGACTTGGGAAAATTTTTAGACATAAATATCCCATTAAATCTTTCAACCAATAGCCCATACAAACTGAACAACCAAGTCGGTCTTAATTATTACTTGATAAAGTTTCAGGAAATCCTTCCTTTCAGTTGACAAAACGATTTAACATGTAATCATGCAAAATTCACTCATCATACTAATCAAAGTTCATTTCAATTGTATTAGCTCAAGGTAGTATAAATGTTCCCAATCGAAGGCATTAACTTGATTAACTTTCTTGAGAAAAGAAATCCATCATACAAGCTAATACTAGCTATTTCACCACTTATGCCTTTTTCGATGTCAAATCCTTCCCGAAGATTTAGAGAAATCCAGATACTAGAATTACCACATTACTATGGTCAACTAGAAGCATAGTCACACTTGACATGATTATCACAACTGAAGAACACACTGTAGATATGAGCAGTGATTGATAAATTCCAAAATATAGATAACAAGAAAACTAGGATTAAGAAGTTCAAGATAGAGAAATCCAAGATAAAGAAATCCAAGATACAATATCATAATGAAAGATCCAGAAAAAGCTCATAAGAAAATATGGAAGATTTCGATAATTTCCCAGAGGAAAGAAGTCCAGAAGAATACATCATTCAAGCCCACTGGAATTAAATGCAACAAGGATAATGTACCTTCCCATATATATATATTGAACCGAGCATACATTAGAAGGAACAAAATCATGACAAATCCCAACAAATGGAACGTAATATAATGCTAGAGGGAAAATAGAGCAATACAGATTATATGTCAGTCAAACTATCAATACTTTCATCTTATTCCAAGATAAGAAAACATTTTCGCACGATAACAATTTATCTGAAAATAGATAGCCCCAGTAATACTTCCGAGAGTAAATGAACTCATAGAGTACCTCAAGAGAGACAGTCATAATTTGCTTACTATAATTACCACATTCAGATATCTTACATTTCAAGATTTATTCCTCCAACTATTTTTGTTATTACAAATCCCACATTATGATTTTCATTGAAGAAGATTGGTTCTGAAGAAATTCCAGTTAATACGTTTCTTGACATTGCACTTTACTAGCTTTGTCTTTACTTATCAATCCAATTAATCTCTGGTCATAATTATAATCATTCTACAATTGAACTCTTTGGTCTCAAACTTGTGAGCTTATTCAACGCTGATCTTATAAAATCCTTTATAAAACACCATTCTGGTAAGGGGGTGGGGTCGTAAGGTCCTTAACTCGTCTCTCATACATATATACATATAACACTATTTCATCATCATAGTAACATTTTCACAAACATATCATCCACTTCTGGAAAATTATTATTCATGTTCGTATGACACGAACTTTTCAATTATCTTATTTAAACAAGTATATTTATGCATGCATTCTATGGATTCTGAATAACTTTACTTTTCCCATTCATTCAATCAAATAAGTCATGAACATAACATCTTAAGAGGGCCAAACAAACATGGATAAGTATGTCACAATCAAAACTTTTATCTTGCACATCATCCTCTACATATCATTACCCTCATATAACTCAGTTCAATTAATTTTAGCACATTTACTTAAACTATATGAGTTTGCCCATTATAATTATCCAAACAAGTATACACGAACATTTGTTCCATCAATAAGGTTAGTGAGTTACCCAAATACATACATTCGCTAGAGCAAATCGATCATATATATCATAGAACTATTAACTAAACATAGATTAGCTTATCATAATGTATTCCTTTATCTCATTTAAAGATATCATTGCAATCCATCAACATTCAATGTTCAATCAGGACAATGACATTTTATCCATATCATGTTATTATGAACTTTTTATTCATACCTTCATGAATTTCTATTTGTCACATTCACTTAATCAAGTAAATCAAGTGCACAACATCATAAAAATATCAAACAAGCATAGATACTCATCACAACATGAACTTTCATCTCATATGTTATCACGTACATATCACGAAATTTTATTCATATTTTCCTGAGTTTAGGCTCATCCTAACTGTACTTCACCCGAATGCCTTAGCTTCACATCGAAAATGGTCGGTATAGCTCGGTTGGAGAGCACCTTTTTCCACAAAGGATGGTTCTCATTCGCGTCAAGAAACATCACACTATCACGTATTTGTGGCATGTATAGCTAGACTCTCACACATGCTAGGTTTTCGAGAACCGACTAAACCATAGCTCTGATACCACAAATGTAACACCCCTCACCTGTATCCGATGCCAGGATAGGTTCGAAGCGTTACCAAACTTAAACAATCACAAACATGCAAAACTGGGCCATAACATTTCATTTAAATTAAAAACATTCAATAACATGCACAATGTCCCTTACACGAGCTACCGAGGCTCTAAACATGCATTAAAGGCGATTTGGGACTAAATCGAGAACTTTAAAAAGTTTTGGGGAAACTTAGAAAAATTTTCCTGAAACAAGTTCACACGCCCATGTTGACACAAGGACATGCCTGTGTGTCTCCAACACGCCCGTGTCCTCAGGCCGTGTAACTCTTTATTTATGATGTCAGTAAAATAAATTGAACCACACGGCCAGGCCACACGCCCGTGTGCTAGGCCGTGTCCTCTACACGATTGAGACACATAGCCGTGTCTCTGCCTATGTGACTAGTACTTAGGCTATTTTCCAAGCCTTTTGTTACCATTAATCCCTCACATCTTTACACACATCAAAGATATACATCATGGCATCATTTTAATGATTTAACATACTTCACTAAGGTATATTCTTAACTTTAACATGCTGTCATTCACTTATTACATGTACTCATATAATATCAAACCTAGACACAACAATTCTATATTCATTGACCTTATCATTTGATGACCACTTTTACCAAACTTTCATAACCATCAATTTATCAAGTAGCTTCAATCAACATCAAGTATTCATGTTCAAACATTATCAACTTATTTCCATATTATACATTTACCACGTGGCTATGACCAGTTCGATCGGTCAAGAAGCACCCATCATGCACATATGTCATAATCCCAACCATACATATCCCACAAGGATAAACACATCATCGCATCACAAGCATTAGAACTTATCATGGATAATTAGGCTTACAAGCCACAATCATAATAAGCCACATCTCATGGCTATATACAATGAATCAATATAAGCCAATACATATGGCTAATCATAACAACATCTATCATAAAACTAAGTTCCTATACATGCCACTCACTTGAAGACATTAAGATTCATCAATACTCCAAAGGAGGTAGCTTGATAGTGTGAGGTTGCCTCCAACGATCTCCAACCCTGAGCTAACCTATCAACACTAAAGAAATAGAAAGAAAGGAGTAAGCTTAAAGCTTAGTAAGTCCATATGAAAATAATAAGCAAATTATCTACTTGATTCCATGGAAATATAATCATAATTACACTTTTACTTATTTTCTGGTCATAATATTTTCTCGAGTCATAGTTACTAAATTATTTTTATCTGGAGCTACAGAACTCCAAATTAAGATCTGTAAATTTTCCCTGAAACTAGACTCATATATCTTCTTACCATAAAATTTACAAAATTTTTGTCTTGCCAATAAGTATAGTTTATTCTTTAAAGTTACCCTTGTTCTGCTATTTGACAGCTTCGACCTTTCTTTACTAAAAATCGATTATCTCATAGTACGGGTTTCGATTAATATTCCCGTATATTTCTCTTAAAAATAAACTCATTAAGGATTTATTAATATAAATCCTAGCCTATAATCATTTTTGTACATTTTTAGTGATTTTCCAAATTTGAGACAGGGGAGCCCGAAATCACTCTAACTCTATCTCACAAAAATTCAAATATCTCATAATATGAAACTCTTTTGCTTACACCGTTTCTTCTATGTGAAGCTAAATTCAATAAGCTTTAATCTCATATCTTATTCATTCTCTAATTAAATCTCCACAATTTTTGGTGATTTTTCAAAGTTACACGACTACTGCTGTCCAAAATTATTTTATTACAAATTTCACTCTTACATAAGTTCACTTACTCCATTCCATCTTACCGAAAGTTCACTCAACTATCGAGCACATTGCTCATAAATTTCCACAAACATATACCTGTACTTATTCATCACATGGTCATGTTCACATGTATTTTCACTTAGTCGATTTTCCATTCAACTCATCGGAATAATAACAGATACACGGTTCCCTGCACATATTACCACCCTTGTAACCGAAGCTATCTGGTACGCATAGTAGCCTGCACTTAGTACTACACATGCGACCAAAAATCCGGTACACGTAGTAGCCTACACTTAGTCTACACACGTGACCTAACGACCTGCTACACGTAGTAGCCTGCACTTAGTACTACACACGTGATCGAAGTTGTCGGGTACGCATAGTAGCCTGCACTTAGTACTACAAATGCGACCTAACTATCTGGTACACGTATTAGCCTACACTTAGTACTACATACGTGACCTAAAACCATCTTAAACATATAGTAGCCTACAAATAGTACTGCACATGTATTCTCACAATGGATCATTCATATCATTTCTATTCCGAAGGTTCAACCGAGAAATTCCTTACTTTTCAACATTTAACAAATTCATTCATAGTCTATTTCAATTCGTAATTTACATCAAATGACCGTTCTATAGGCAGCCACATATCATATAATAACAAAATATAATAACATAAAAAGAATCGATATATTATTTACATACAAACTTACCTCGAATGCGAGCACGGCTATATATTTCGATTTAGTCCATAATCTCATTCATTTCCAATCTATGCCCGAATCTCATTTTCTTTGATCTATAATATCACATTTAGCTTACTAATTAGTCACATTATTTATATGGGTCCAAAAATCATATTTTTTTATAAATTTACATTTTGACCCCTAAACTTTTAGATTTTGCACTTTTTCCCCAAGGCTCGTAAAAGGATTCTTTGTCCAATTTCCTTCCATTTTAAGCCTAGACGAATCATTTTCATAACTGTAGTAGCCCCTAATTTCCATTAAATCATACTTTTATGACAAATTTTGTAACTTTTGCAAAACAGTCCTTTTTGACAATTTCATCGAAAATCACTTAGTAAAAGTCATTTATTACACACCAAGTATTCATTTTCTACCATTAGACATCAAAAAACATGCATGTCATCCATGGGTAGATTTTTCAACACAAACCCTATCTCAAAATACGGGTAGAAATGAGTAGATCTTGTTACGAGGACTTCAAAAACGTAAAAATCACTAAAAACGGGGCTAGAACGGGCTTACAATCGAGCTTGGAAGCTTGAAAAACCCTAGCTATCTCTTGTCCATGCAAGTTTCGGCCATGGGGTAGAAGATGGACAAAAATTGGCTTTTAATTTTGTTTTTAATACATTTTAATTACTAGATTACTAAAATGCCCCTAACTTAAAAATATTTTATTTCACCTATTTCATGTTCATTTTTGTCCAAAATTTTATCCAATGGTCTAATTACCATTTAAGGGCCTCCAATTTAAAATTTCATAACAATTAGACACCTCTAACTTGTAGAACTCAACTTTTGCACTTTTTATAATTTAGCCATTTTAACCAAATTAAGTGCCCAAACGTTAAAATTTTCGAACGAAATTTTCACGAAATCATCTCGTGAAATTGTAGACCATAAAAATATAATAAAAACAAATTTTACTGTGTCAGATTCGTGGTCTCAAAACCACTGTTCTGACTAGGCCCTAATTCGGGATGTTACACCTTAAAGCAAGGGCCACCACATGTGAAGAGAAATTCAAGGCTCCAATTTGCTAAAAATAGTTGGCCTCTACAAGTATAAATAGGGGCTAGCTATTCAGCCATGTCACTCATCCTTCATTCACTTCCCATTTGAGAGAGCAACACAAGAGTTTGAGAGGAGCATTTCAAAAATTCTTTTGAGTAGCAAAATTCGACACCTTAAGGAACAATTGTGTAAAGGAGCAAAGTAGAAGGAGGGAGGAAAGGAAACACAAGTTGAGCTACAGAGAAACATCATATTTGTCTTCTAGTTTCTTTCCCTTTAATATTGTATTTTGTTTTAAATTGAAGAACATGATTGCTAAGCATTTTTTACTTTTAATTTAATTAAAATGACTTAATTATGTTACTATTAGATTGATTGCATTTTGATCGCGTGATTCGTAACAAGTAATAAATATTTATAATGACGATCAAATCTAGACTAACTATTATCACGATGAAAAGGCAAGCGCACCTATCGAACAATAGTATAGTAATGGCAAGACCAGGATATCGTACCTAAGGGAACCAAAAGTACTAGTAATAACTATCTTTTTATTATTTAACCTAGAAATAAAGAGGGGTTGTTTATTAAACTAATTAACTAAACTAATTAAACTAAAGCAAAGAGAAAATTTGGAAAAAGACTTGGAGAAAAGTAATTGATAAAGACAACACCCAATGAGGAATCCACCTAGATTTCAATTGTTATCTAACTCTGAACTAGACGATTTATTCACTTGACTTGATCTGTTAGACTCCCTAACCTATATTATTATCTCTTTCGAGACTAAAAATGTCTAACCCTCAGTTGAATTAATTGAAATCTCTTTCTTAATTAAAACCCCTAGGGAAGAAGTAAATCGATCTATGGACTCCCATATTAGGTTTCACCCTAATCTGAAAAAATCTCATTACCCTATTTCTAGGCGTTCGATCAACTCCGCTTAATTATGCCAAATCTACTCTCAGATAGGGACTTTTGCTCCTCTGCATAAGCACATCAAATCATGAATCAATACCCGGAATATTAACTCAAGCATTAAGAACACATAATTAAGAACAAATCAAGTATTTATCATACAGTTCAGATAATAATAACAAGATCCATTATAAGTTTCAACCCCCTTAGGTATCTAAGGGGTTTAGTTCATAATAAAATAAGAGTACATCTCAAAAATATGAAAATAACAAAACATAAAGAAAACTCTAAAACCCCTGAAGGAATTCTGAGAGAGATCTTCAGTCTTAGAGTAGCTCCGGATTTTGGGATGGATCGTCTGGCTTCCTTCAAGTAATTCCCGGCGTGTGGTTTTGTACTCCAGAAAAGTTCTAGAGGGGACCCCCTTTCTAAGTCATACTTAGGGTGTTTATACAGGCTTTGGAATGGCTTTTTTTCCTCCCTAAGTATCCTTTTCCGTGTAAAATACAGCTTCTTGAAAAAGGGACATGCCCGTGTGCCACGGCCGTGTGACATGATTGTCAGGCCGTGTTCGATTTGTTAAATTGCACACGGCCATGTGGGTCAATGGCCAGGCCGTGTGAATCGTGAAAGCCTTGGTCGACACCCTCGAAAGACACGGGCGTGTGAGCTACCCGTGTGGCAAGGCTTAGGCCGTTTCATCTTCTCGATTTAGTCTGTTTTGTCCCTTTTTTGCTCGTTTTTGGCTCCTTTTGACTCTTGGTGCTCTCCTAAGTACAAAACATGAAATAACTGGATTAAGAGCACCAAAATCCACAAATCTTGTAATAAACATCCATAAATATGCTAAGTATTTGGGGTAAAAATTTGTATAATTTGGCGTTTATCACAATCTCTTAGCATAGATTGTTATTATGTTGTTAACGATGTTATGTGCTTTTATTGTTTATACATTCAAATAAAAACATGAACATGCTACTCATGCATTATGAATGTGGAGAAGCAATTGAATTAATTATTTAATTAAAACAAGATTGTAATTAATTGACATAATATTTGAATGGTGCATGTTTGATCATATAATGATTAAATTAGTAATAATATTAAACAATATTGTTACCTTGCATAATCCTTTTATAATGTATGCTTATGAAATTGTTAAGTTAATTGAACATAGAAATATGCTATAGAAATTTAATAATTAAATAATTATGACTTCATAATTTATTCATATTGGGTTAATAAATAGCCGAATTGTCATGGTCTTCTTCTGTAACTTCATTAACATTGTTTTAATAATCTTAAGTTAAAGAAGGAAATTCATCTACCTCTTTCATATAATTGTGAATTTCTTCTTTTTATTATTTGTTTACATTTCCATTAGTTTTTGCATACTTAGTTAATCTTAGTTAAGTAAATTAGTTAATTCAATCTACTTCTAATTATTTCCATCACCAATTTGCTACATTTTTATTTTCACAACATTTGCCTATAAAATCCCCATGGAGATGATACCTTTTACTTACTACTTTATTACTTGTTAAGGACTGAGTACACTTTCACATCATTCGAATATTTTGCAACATGCACATATTACCAGTTCTTTACAATTTAGTCTATGTCTCACTCAAAATTGTAACCAATTCAAAATAATAATTACACACAAACAAATTCATAATTCAAACATATTTACATTACTATTACATATAAAGACACCATATGAACTTACTTGATTAAATCAGCAAACATGTTAAATCGCCAAAACTAATCGGCAATTTTGCCTTTTCCACGATTATCCTCGATTTGGTTCAATTCTCGATCTATATAATAATTCATTTTAATTTATCAATTCCAAATACCTTATATCATCCTATTATATGCATATGTCAATTCAATTTCATCTTTTAAATATTATCTAAAGTTTTAAATTTTATTCAATTTAGTCCTTAAAATCAAAATTGCAATATCTTTCAAATTTGAGTCTCGATTTCAAAACCAGTCTCAATTTCATCCTTCTACAACCCTTTATTATCCATATTTATAGAAATATTACATCAATTTTGAAATTTATGTAGTTTAGCCCCTATGTTCAAAAACTAGTAACATTTACAAACTAGTCTTTTTTTCATAACTATGCTTAAAATCTAACAATTTAACACCAATTTCATCAAGTATTCAACAATGGAAACTTTTGAAAACTTTAAAATTTTTACAAATTGGTACATGGAGTAGCTAAATCAAGCTCTTGGGACCTCAAAAACATAAAAAAATAAAAATAAATAAAAAAACAAGAAAAGAACTTGATTGAGCTTACCAAATTGAAGACTAATCAAAACTTCAAAAAAGGGGTTTTCTTCCTTTATGTTACGGCATGAAAATGAAATGAAAGAAACAATATGAGAAAAATTCACTTAATTTATCTTTTTTACTTTGTTTAATATTAATAAATCTTAATTAATTAAACTAATCTTAATTACTTAACTTTAATAACAATTAACAAAAATGGGTGGATGCTAGCTAATTCCACGGTTTGGGATATTTTTAAGGCTCAATTACTTAATTGGTCCTCCGATTAATTAAAAATCCTAAGAGATTAACTTTTATCACTTTTACAAATTAGTCATTATACCTTAATTTATTATCCAAATGAAAAAATTAATGGACCACATTTTAATTAAACCTTATACTAATCTCGTAAATATTAAATAATAATATTTACAGACTCGCTCATTGAAAATGGGGCTTCGGAACCACTATTTTTGACATCATTGAAAAATGGATTGTTACATGGTAAACATGTTTGAGATATGTACGTGACAATTTAAATGCTATGATTGAATGTGAATAAGTAATAGTAAGGTTAGATGAATGTTTATAGTTGAACAAGTTGAAATGGTAAGTTTTGGTGCTAAATTGAGGTTATATTGAATTGGTTGATTGGAAATGATTCAATGGTTTGATTTGGCATGTTTTGGTATGGTATGGTTTGAATAAAGTTAAAATGGTGATTGGTTAAGCTGACTGTGTAGGTTTGAGGAAAGATTTGAAATAGGTACCAAATGGCTTAAAATTTTCCAAAAATAGAGTTCACGGCCCAAAGAGCTATATTTCTCGTCACAATGTCGATTGACAGTGAGTCACGTCGCGACGTCGAGTAGCCTGAGGTCACAACATGACAAACTATTTAGCAATGTCACGACGTGGAAGAAGTGAAGTGACGATGTCGGCTTTGATATTTTGAAACTTTATAATTTGGTCCAAATTTGTGCTCAATTCAACAAAAGAGCTTTTTTAAGCTTGATTAAGACACGATTTTTATTGTTTAACCGTAAATGGGTATGTTTGGCATTATATTTGTAACAGCCCTTGTCTGACCGATCATTAGGTCTTAACTATAGGATGTCATATCTATTGCTGAAGCAACTACATACATTTAACATTCAATTCAAAGTATAATACTTGCAAACAAAAGCATTTTTAAAACCATAGACATGATATAAAATCTTTCTTTGGTCTTATAGAAGCCTACGTATGCTCTAAAGTTAGCCTGAGATTGAACAATGAACTGTTTGTAAAATTTTCAAAACTTCAGGTCAACGTCACAATGTGACATACTAACTTAGCCTCGTTGTGACAACAGGGTTCCTCGTCATGCCATGGCCTGAAGTCTAGAGCTTTTCCCGAAGACCATCACTCGATGTTACGAAGCGGACTCTGTTTTTTGTACTAATTAGGCCATTTGGCACCTATTTCATGGTTACCTCATAATTCATTCATTTTGTCCACAATGCACAACTTTACCTGCACAAAGGCACTTCAATTTTATACCCAAACATGTCCAATTTATCACATTCATAATCAATTCAACTTATAACATCTACATGGCTTTTAAACATATCATTCCTTTATCAAAGTATACATATTAACCATTTACCATCTTTATCATTATCAATTCACATCCAATATTACCATTTTAAATGCCATAATCACAACTCAAACCATTTACCAAAAGCATACCATCTCAACAAGCATTACCATTAGGCCAAGTCATACATAAAATAGATTTTAAGCTATGCTATCATTCAAGGTTAACCAAATACAAAAATCCTATATACATGCCAAAAAATTGAGCTTAAAATGATTGAAAGACTTCTAAATCAATAACAGGATAGTTTGAGCTTCTCAACGATCCACTTAACACATTTTGTAAGTTCACAATTTACAGGGAAAGGGAAAATAACTGGGTAAGCATATCAAATGCATAGTAAGTTCATAGGCATTAAACAACAACTTACCTGAATTTACAATTTAATACGATAACCTACTAACTTGAAAAGTTTGTCTAAACATGGAAACCATATATCAATGAGTTCAAAATATAACCGTATCATATAGTAATTTAAACATATAACATTCCAATTCACTTATAATCAAAATTTTAATGTCATTAACATAATTAATCAACATTTAATCAATTCAATATCAAATTGATATAATTTTCTGAATCAATTGATTTGTCATGTTCTCATATCAATCCTCTAGACTTGTATATCCAGTTTGCATAATCTTTCGTACACAGTCGAAATACATATATTATAACTCTACTTTTAAGCATTATTTCACAATATGAATTCAATAGATAACTTTATCAACTTTACATTTTATATCCCTATTAACTTGACTTAGATTCGAACGGATACACGGATCCAACGAACACACCAAATTTGGTACCTAGTGCCTCATCAGAAAGTCTAAAGTGACAAGATTGCGCCCAACGCTCATCAGTATAATTGAAGTAAAATTTGTGCCCAACACTCATTGACACATAGTCGAAGTAACCTATACTCAATCTATCCTATGGCATGCCAACTATATTCGACTCTGCCCAAATAGTTAATAGGGTAATCAACTATCAATTCATTAAATATCTCAAATTTCAATTCATCGTACTTAATTTATTAGTCAATTTATCATTTCTTTACGATTTAGTTTGTATATAACCTTTTGTACGAAATTGCAAACAATTCAAATTACTATCAAACTTAAACAATTTCATAATTAAAATATATAAAAATTTAAATATAATCATACCATATGAATTTACTTGGTCAAAATAGAAAACAACTGAATCTTTAAGGACTAATCATAATTTTTTGCTTTTTTCATGATTATCCCCAGTTTGGTTCAATTCTCTATCTAAACCATAACTCGGTTCAATTTATCAATATTTTATGCATGGATCAATTCAAATTTATTTTTTGAATGTGTAACACCCTTAACCCATATCTATCGCCGGAATGGGGTTACAAGGCATTACTGAAAAAGATACAACTTTCATACATTCACACAATCACTCAGATCATATTTGAAGGTATATCCCTGTAATTTCAGTTTATCAAATCTTGAATCATCAATACAAAAGGCACAAAACAATTTTATTGAACTCACATATAATCATGTTTCTATCTTATAACATGAATTACTATTCATATGGTCAATTTCTAATACATTAACTAAATATTAAAACATGCTAAATACATATGCTTTATTCAATGTCAACTTTCATATAACATTTCATATAACCAAACCAATATGTTAATCATAATTTGCATTTCACATCAAACCCATCACAAGTTTGTATTTATACATATAAAATAACATACTTTTGTCTAATGCTATAAAGTGTCAAGGCCGAATTTATATATGATAATATCACTTATTACACAAACTAAATAGCATATCTAACCATTATATTTTCAAACAATCTACGAACCATTTCTAAGCATAATTATCAAATCAAAACATACCAAATTATATACTAACATCATGACAAAATTACGAATACATAATCAATTCATTTGCTCACCTATTTGGCTATCAAAATTAACCATTAAAGTCATACCAATTCCACCATTCAATCTTAAGTTAAAATTTACCATTTGCATATCCGAATACAAATATTAACTTGTCACTTTAATGACTGTCTGTTTAGCTAACAAAACATACCTCATACATATTCATTATTTACTAATAAGTATCGAATCAAAGTAGCCATATTACTTCTATAATTTTCTGTTAACATTTTATGCATATAGCAAGAATCAAACATTAAATTAATCATCTTGACCTTTAAATATCAAACTACAAATAACATGTTATATGCACACATATTTAATTTATCTATCATTAGCCGAATATAAATGCACATCATTTATAACTAATGATTAAAAACTATAATCATTATCCATATTTACTTCATCACCATTAGCAAATATATCAACCATGATTCACATATAAACATATAATGGCCGAAACATCAAAACCACAACCAAACATATCCATAATTTGTTCAAACTTGACACCGAACTTAACAAAATAAACAAGCCATTTTTGCATGGCTTATATATATACACATACCAAAATCAACATATCCAAATATATTCTAGCCTATACATGCCATAAGTTCAAAATTCAGCTTATAAAGTACCGAAAATAGTCGATAGTGTGATAATCTTTGCTGACGATCCCTGAGCTCGTAACTAGACTCCAAAATCTATAAAACAGAGGCAAACATACACAAACAGTAAGCTACCATAGCTTAGTAAGTCATAAGCAAATAAATAACTCAATGACAATATCAACTCAATTTATGCTATCATAATCACATTTAATTTCAAGCTTACAATTTCATATACATCATATACTTCCATATACAATTTTTACCTTGGCCGAATATAAATATATCTATTATCAAAATAACATAAAATTTAAAACCATAGTACCATTATATAACCGAATATATATACACTCATAAGCATATACTCTTGAATCAAAATTTAATAACACATACTTATACATAACATATGGCCAAATATACTTCACAAATGCATATATATTTACATTAGCATCATGTATAATTTGCATCATATAACAAATAACCAACTTACTTTAATTTCAAATAAATAATCAATTATCTCATACCTGATCACTTTAGCTCGATTTACACATTCGATCACAACTTAACATTTCCCGTTGAACCATTCAGAATTGAATAGGATACTCGGATAATCACACATATCGTACAATGCCAACGTTCTAGACCTGGTCTTACATGTAATCACATATCGATGCCACTGTTCTAGACAGGGTCTTACTTGCACACATATATTGAAATCACATATTGATGCCAACATATTAAACGTGGTCTTACTCGCACACATATATCGGAATCACATATCGATGCCAATGTATTAAACATGGTCTTACTCGCACACATAGATCGATGTCATGGTCTTACTCACACATCACATATCGGAATCCTATGTCATAACATATATATATCCTATCTATTCTTAAGCCTCACACGAGGCTTTCAGATGTCGTAACTCGATCAAATCGAACTCGTAACCATTTTTCTCAAACATATATCATTTCGGCACATTCTCAAAGAAATTATAAAAGTTCAATTCAGCACTTATAATATACATATATTGAAATTTGCAACATCTATTTGCCTGTAAACTTACCTCAGACAACAATAATCGAAACGGGACGACTAATCGATAACTTTAGTTTTCCCCTAATCTAAATTTGATTTCTTTGGTTCTTGATCTAAACATATTCAAATTAAACTCATTCAACCATAATTTCATTCAATTTAGTCCAAAAACACATACATGGACAAATTACCATTTTACCCCTGACATTCCACACTTTTTACAATTTAGTCCAAATTGTACAAAACACAAAATATGCAAAATTTGCACACACCATGCTTAGTTCGAATGTTACCCATGCTCATACAAGTCCATACATTTCATTTATTTCATATTTTAGTCCCTCAATTTATTATTTTTTCAATTTAGCCCTAATTACTCAAAATCAATAAAAATTTTAATACAAAACATATTAATCCAAAACATATCTTTCATAATTCATCAACTAACATAACAAAACTCAATTATTCAGCAATGGAACATCTTAAAGTATTCATCAAAATCAGAAATTCAAGCATGGGCTTTGTACATTACACTACAACGATCTCAAAAATGTAAAAATTATCAAAAACCGAGCTAGTTACATACCTTAATCAAGCTCAACAATGGCCGAAACTTTGAAAACCTTATTCTTTCTCTTTTCTTTTAACTTTTGGTGATGAAGAATAAAAGATAAATGCATGACAATTTTATTATATGTTTTATTATAATAACATGTTTATTATTTTACATATTTAACCTTTAAACTAAAATTTTAAACCATTATAAATCATGGTTATCCATCACTTGAATAATGGTTATATTTCATAATAAATACCTCAAATTAAAAAGACAACAACAATTCAGCCCTTTCACATTTAACCATAAAATTTTCATTTTACGCGATTAAGCCCTTTTTATTAAATCAACATCCAAACAGTAAAATTAAAACATGAAAATTTCACAGATACAAATTCACACATAATAAACACATAAAATAATTTTAAAATATTTTTCTGACTCGGATTCGTGGTCCCGAAACTACCGTTCTGAATAGGGTCTAAATTAAGTTGTTACAAAATGTCTCCTAAAGTTTCACATTTTATTCAATTTAGTCCTTAAACTCGAATTTGCATTATATTTCAAACTTCAATTTCAAAATCGATCTCAATTACATCCTTTTAGTACCCTCTAATATCTATAACTATAAAAATTTCATATCAATCTTGAAATCTATACACTATAGTCCCTATGTTCAAAACTAATAATTTTCACTTTACAAAATAGTCAATTTCCACTTCTTAGCTTAAAATCTAACAACTTAGTAGCAATTTCTTCAAGCATTCATAAATGATAACTTTTAGAAACTTTAGTAGTTCTACAAATTGGTACATAGGCTAGTTAAATCAAGCTCCAACAACCTCAAAAACATAAAAATTACAAGAAAATGACTTGAATGAGTTTACCTATTTAAGGATTGAAAATCAAAAGCTTCAAGGGTTTTCTCCCTTCAACATTCTGGAAAATTAAAGAAGATATCACCTTTTTTTTCTTTTTTTTATCTTTTATAGTTAATTAAAATCAATTAAGTTTAATTAATCAAATTTAAATTAATAAATCATAATTATTTAAACTTAACCTCAATTAACTAACATTAGAGGTTGACAACATCCAATTCCACTTTCCAAAAATGAAAATTGGTTTAATTACTATTTTGATCCCTTTTCAATTTGAAAACCTATAGTGATGAGACTTTTATAATTTAGTCCTTGTACCTTAATTAACTATCAATTCAAAAAAATTACTAAACTGTACTTTAATATATATTTCTATACTAGCCTTATAATTATTACATATTAATATATACTGACTCGGTTTTTGAAAATAGTGTTCTGAAGTTTTCATTTTCAACACCACTAAAAATCAGGCTATTACAATATTACATATGCATGTGAATATTTTACTATGATTTGACGCAGTTGCTCCAAAAATGAATGTTGTATCCTGTAGCTCGGACCCGACGATGGGGTTGGGTGAGGGGTGTTACAATGGACTTCAGTTTACTCTATGGCTCAAATGAGAATGAAGTTGAAATAAAAGCAATGCTATGAAAGGTATTATGTTATTTGATATACAAGATTGAGATACAAAGCCCTGAGGGTGCATCAATATGGTTAAATATGAAACAAGAGTCAAGTTATGATATTTGTATGAAAGTTTAAGGATTTTTTTTCATGAGATATTTTATTATAAACTTGATTGTATAATATTCTATCATGTATTAGTAGCATCTTTAATTATTTATAATGTTTTATTTTGATATCCAAATTGTATTATCACTGTTGAGCATCCAATGCTCAATGTATAGACATGTTTGTTCTATGCACAGGTATCAGGTGAAGATCAATCTTGTTTGTTTGGTTCGAAGGCATCCAAACACATAAAACTTAGCTCACCAAACTCCTTGTAATGTTTCTGTGAAGTTTTACTAGTAATGGCATGTACCTAAGACTAAACAACTAGGAGAGTCTTGTATGATGAGTTAAGTACTTACATAATAGGTTAAATGGGATAAATCATTAGTCAATTATGATGCCTATATAAGTATATATGTTAGTAATGGCATGTACCTAAGACTAAACAACTAGGAATCTCTTGTATGATGAGTTAAGTACTTACATAATAGGTTAAATGGGATAAATCATTAGTCAATTATGATGCCTATATAAGTATATATGTTGAATATGTTATGTGATGTTTGATTTTTTTTATGTATGAATGTTTTGTTGCTTACTAGCCAAGTAAGCAAAACTGAAGTAATATTTAGATAATTTATAAGAATGATGGAGTCCAATATGTTTGTGTAATGCCCCAAAATTTATATTGTTGCTCTGTTAAATTGTGACACATAAGTGTGTATCTGCTTCAGTGGTTAAGTGTTCTGGGAGTGTCTGAGAAGTCTTGGGTTCAAGCCATGTCTTTGGTAAATTTTTGAAATTTTTCTAAATTAAGCCTTAACCTTGCTCAGTAGGCTTAAGTTTAATTCTTAGTAAGAATATATCAGAATGGGCCTGCTGGTCTGGTGATTAAGTGGAGTGTTGGTGTGATGGAGGTCTTGTGTTCGAGTCTCTGTGTAAGCGATGGAACTTATTTTTGCTCGGTTGACTGAAAAAGTTTCAGTCAAACAAGAATTCAGAGATTGTGTATGTTAGTGGGTTAATGGGAGAAAAAGGGGGAAGGATTGTGATATTCTGATTTTATTTATTTTTAAAATTTTCTCTTTCCTCCAAAATTTCCCTAAATTTTTTTGACCTTCCTTTCTTCTTTTTCTGCCTAAGTTGCTGTTGATTCTTTTTTTGATATTCTTTTTCTCCCTCTATTATTTTCGTGTTGCCTCGTCTTATCATTGCAACGTAGGTCGCACGTGAGGTAAGTGAAATAACGTTGGAATCATTCTTCGATGCTGTCATCTTGTCATTAGACTAATTTTCGAGTTTTGATAGTAGCAAATCGTGGGGTTTAAGGCTCTCCTCGTACTGTTCCATAGCAAATCGATTGGAGGCTTTGCGGTAAGTGTTCATAGCTTTATGGATGAGTATTTTGGTTTTGGGATTTTGACAAATCACAAAGTAGGACTAATGGCAATGTTGAATATCTTGTTTTTAGGCTTTGGAGTGCTCGGGAGTGTTTAGGCATAAAAAATGATACAAGTGTATACCTGAAATGTAGAAAACACGATTCAGTGAAAAGCCAAAAAAGTATTCTGTTGATGCCACACGAGCTTGTGGTTGTCCGTGTGGTAAGCCGTGTGATAGAACACGAGCATGTGATCGACGAGGCAGGCCATGTGCGCATGACACAGCCATGTGATGGTTAGGCAGGCCATGTGCGACACATGGGGCTAAACTGACTTAGGCTGTATGGGCCACACGGGTAGTCCACACAAGCATGTAAGATTCTGAGCCAGGCCGTGTGATCCACACTGCCAACGCCAATTTGGGCCATGTGGGCCACACGGGCATGTGGTCGCCCATGCGGTAAGCCGGGTGATAGAACACGGGCATATAATCGATGAGGCAGGCCTTGCGCGCATGACACGGTCGTGTGATGGCCAGGCAAGTCATGTGCGACACACGAGCTAGACTGAATTGGGTCCTGTAAAGCCACACCGGTGAGTGGGCCCACACAATAGTCTACACGGGTGAGTGGGATTCTGGGCCAGGCCGTGTGGCTAATTTGGGTCATGGGGGCCACACGGGCAGGCCACATACGCGTGAGAGCCCATTTTTTATAAAATATTCTGTAAGGTTGTACGGGTCACCATAGTTGACTATGGACCTACTGTAGGGTCGGTAAGCTTTACTTAGACTCCTAATTATGTGATCTAATTGTAGGGTGCCTAACTAAGCATGATATCTGTATTGAACTAAATGTATGTTCTATTATTAGCATATTTGCATGTCATTTATGGTATTTTGCATTGCATCGGGGTGGGTTGATGATATTTGGAGGAAGTATCTGGAAGGCTTTTAAGCCTGTTATCTGGCAGCTCAGCTACAACCTTCTGATTATGTGCCGCATCTCGGTACAACACAGTGTGTAGGGATAGGAGGGTTGATTTAATCCCCACATGGTGTGTAGGGCTGGACGGAGATAGTGTGTAGAGGCTAGTGGGTAGGATTCTAATTTACTATATCTGCATTCTGTATCTAATATGGGCCAAGGTCCTAATATAATTGTGAAACTGTATCCGATTAGACAAAGGCCCAAAATGAATCTGTAATGGGCCCAGGCCCAGCCTATATTTGATTGTATTCTGCTGTGTTCTATATGCATGGTTTCTGTGGGTATTACACACTAAGTTTGTGAAAACTCACCCTTTCTGATTAATCTATACAGGTAATCCCCAAGCTTGACAGATCGGTACGATGGAGTACCCGACGGTGGCCACACATTAATTTTAGACTGTTTTTTGTAAATTTTTAGATTTTATTACTTATTTGGGGGTTTGATGTAAATTTTGGACTTGGACTGTTTGGTTTTAAATTTGGGACTTTATGCTGTTCTTATGGGTCTTTAAACTGCAACTCAACAAAACACGGGTTTTCTCTAAAAACTAAGGTTTTCACAAATAAAAAAATGGTTTTTCCTAAAATAGTTGGTTATAAAAGCTTCCGCTTAAAAGACAAGTTTTGAGGCAAATCACCTAGAGCACGTTCTTTTAAATTAAATAAAAGCTACTAAACTGGAACAGTTTTTAACTTGACAAGTTCGATTTCAAAATCCATTCCATGTAACATCGCTAGATTTGGCCATAATGTCTAGGCTGGGTTTGGGGTGTTACATTTCATGGTATCAGAGCCAGGTTGCAAAACTTGGCTGTGGATTTTAGGTTTCAAAAGGGTGGTTTTAAAGAACTAATTTACAACTAATTTAAATGATTTAACTGAATATGTGGTATACCGAGTCCCTAGTGTCGGTTCCGTAAGTGTTCTAAAACTTTGGTAAGTCTTATTTGAAACTACTATTAGTATACTGTGAAAATACTATAGTTAGTGTGCTCTAAAATAGTAGGGAAAACTGATAGAGTCTGTCATCCGTGATAACAAACTTTAAATTTCTGCTACTATTTCTATAAAATATCTGCTAATAAATAATGAAACTGTAACTGATTCATAAAATTGTTAATAAAGATAAGCTTTGAATCTACGATGAGTGCACGAGGTATCCGTGGATGGGGTATTAGAGGTCATGGAAGGGGCCGTAGAGGGGCTCGAGCTGAATCCTTCGCATTTGAAAACATACCTAATTTAGACACGAGTGAGACGCCGGTGTCACCTGCGATTAAGACTGGGTCTCAAGATCGCATGGCTGGGGACGACGCACTGTCTTAGGCTATGCTCAGGATATTGGAGAGGGTCGTTGGGCCTAATACGGGATCTGGGGACTGAGGGTTGGTTACAGAATGATTCCGGTCCAACAGGGTAGAGTTATTCAGGGGCGTCACCAGGGTCGCCCCTAGCGTGGCTGAGTATTGGATGGAGGCCACTGAAAGAATCATGGACAACTTGGATTTTACCCCCGAACAAAAGATGAAGGGTGTTGTCTCTTTGCTTCGTGATGAAGTATACCAATGGTGGTTGACCGTGAAGGAGGGCACTCAGCCCGAACAACTGACATGGGATTTCTATAAGTATGCTTTCCAAGGTAAATATATGGGGGCAAGCTACATCGACGCTAGGAGATGTGAGTTTTTGAATCTCAAGCAAGGGGATCGTTTAGTGGCCAAGTATGAGGCCGAGTTTCTGAGATTGAGTCGCTATGCGCGAGGCATAGTGGCGACTGAGTATGAGTGTTGTGTTCGCTTCGAGGATGGACTCAGGGACAGTTTAAGAGTTCTGATAGCTCCGCAAAAGGAGCGTGACTTTTCAGTGCTCGTAGAGAAGGCGAAGATCACCGAGGAGGTAAAGCGCACTGAACGTCTAAACTGAGATAAGGAGAAGGGTAAGAATAAGAGGGATTCAGAGCCCTCAAGTTCTGCGATGAGACCTAAGAAAAAGGCCAGACTTGATGGGCCAGTTAGAGTTGGGGCCCCTGTTCCTCCTATTGGGATCTTGCCTTGTGGGCATTGTGGTGGACACCATCTGGGCGAATGTTGGAGGATGACTAGGGCATGTTTGAGATGTGGGTCTACTGAGCACCGTGTCCGAGAGTGTCCGCTGAGGGCCGATCAGATACAAGCTCTGGGTTTTGGTACTGCACTGCCGTCGAGGGTAGTTCATCAGCCACCTAGGGGCTGAGTTCAAGCTAGGGGTGGTAACAGCATAAACCGTAGATAGAGAGCATCGGGCAGAGGTGCAGGACATACTGAGGTGAGGCAGCCTGTTCTTGTTTATGTTGCTCGTCGATGAGAGGACAAAGATGCTCCAGATGTCATTACGGGTACGTTTTTAATTTATAATGTACCTTATCTTGCACTAATAGACATAGGCTACTATGCCTGAAACTTTAGGGATTCCGGTTAAGAATACTTCCAGTGAGGTGTCTATTGTGAATCCTTTGAGGCAATCTATCCGAGTTAGCAAATTGTATAGAGACGTTCTGTTAGAGGTCAAAGGGATAGTATTTTTGGCTAATCTGATGGAGTTTCCGTTTGGGAAGTTCGATTTTATTTTTGGGGATGGACTAGCTGGTCAAGCACCTCGTAAGTTTGGACTGTGCGACTAATAGGGTAGTTTTGAGAACCGATGAGGACAACGAGGTAGTGGTGATTAGGAAACGTCAGGATTTTCTGACTAATGTGATTTCTACATTGGTGGCAGAAAAGTTGGTTCGAAAAGGATGTGAGGCATATATGGCCTATGTAAGTGTTTCTGATTCTAGGGATTCTTCGGTAAAGGATATTAGAATTGTCAGGGATTTATCGGATGTCTTTCCTAAGGAACTATCGAGTTTGCCTCCAAGCCGAGAAGTGGAATTTGGGATTGAGATTTTGTCGGGTACAGCTCCAGTGTCTATCGCCCCCTACCGAATGGCACCGAAGGAGCTTACGGACCTTGAGGCTCAGATTCAGGAATTGTTGGATCATAGGTTCTTTCGTCCCAGTGTGTCTCCGTGGGGAGCACCTGCGTTGTTTGTGAAAAAGAAATATGGGACAATAAGGATGTGTATCGATTATCGGCAGTTGAACAAGCTAACGATTAAGAATAAGTACCTACTTCCAAGGATTGATGATTTATTCGACCAGTTCAGAGGGGCTTCTGTGTTTTCCAAGATTGATCTACGTTCAGGTTATCATTAATTGATGGTTAAAGAGGTAGATGTGTATAAGACGACATTTAGGACTCAATATGGACACTACGAGTTCCTAGTTATGCCCTTTGGTTTGACTAATGCACCAATAGCATTTATGGACTTGATGAACCGAGTGTACCAGCCCTATCTGGATCAATTTGTGGTGGTGTTCATCGATGATATCTTGGTGTATTCTAAGACTGAAGACGAGCACGATGAGCATCTTAGAGTGGTACTACAGACTCTTCGTGAGAAATAGCTGTATGTAAAGTTCAACAAGTGTGAGTTTTGGCTCAGGGAAGTAACATTTTTGGGACATGTAGTTTTTGCTAAAGGGATACAAGTCGATCCTCGTAAGATTGAAGAGGTATTGGATTGGAAATAGTTGAAGAATGTGTCTAAAATCTGTAGCTTTCTGGGGTTGGCGGGTTACTATCGGCATTTTGTAGAAGGGTTCTCCTTGATCGCAGCTCCGTTGTCTATGCTTCTTTGTAAGGGAGTTTCTTTTGTATAGACTGATGCACAGCAAGAGAGCTTTGAGAAGCTGAATACTGTACTGACTGAGGCCTCTGTTCTAATACAGTCAGAGTCTGGAAAGGAGTTTACCGTTTATAGTGATGCGTTACACGTTAGTTTGGGTTGTATGTTGATGTAGGATGGTAAGGCGGTTGCGTATGCGTCTCGTCTGCTTAAGACTCATGAGGCAAATTACCCAAGCATGATTTGGAGTTGGCCGTTGTGGTATTTGCACTGAAAATCTAGAGGCATTATCTGTATGGTGATAAGTGTATCATCTACACTGATCATAAAAGCCTCAAGTACCTCCTCACCCAGAAGGAGCTAAATCTTAGGTAGCGTAGATGGATCAAGCTGCTTAAGGATTACGAGTACCACCCTGGCAAGGCCAATGTGGTAGCTGATGCTTTAAGTCGTAGGGCTATGACTAATCTGAGAGAGATGTTTGCTCACTTTAGTTTATTTGATGATAGTAGCTTATTAGCAGAGCTTCAGGTTAAATCGACTTAGATCGAGCAGATTAAGGGTAAACAGTTGGAGGATGAGTCTTTGGATCTTCGATTTTGGCAGGTTGAGAGTGGTAGCACTACGAATTTTGGGTTGAACTCTGAGGGTGTGGTGTGTTTCCGAGGCCGGATATGTGTGTCGAACAATTCTGATTTGAGACAGTTTATTTTGAGAGAGGCGCATAGTATCCCTTACGCTATGCATCCTGGATAGGGTATCGCTGTAGAAGCTGGCAAAGTTTTATATCTCTGAAATAGTGAGACAGCATAGGGTATCGATTTTTATTGTCTCCGATAGGGATCCTCGCTTCACATCTCAGTTCTGGAAAAAGATACATGAGGCTCTGGGTTTAAGGTTGGATTTCAGTACTGCTTTCCATCCTCAGATAGATGGCCAATTGAGAGGGTGATTCAGATACTGGAAGATATGTTAAGGAGCTGTGTGATTGATTTCCAAGGTAGTTGGGAGGATTACTTGTTGTTGGCAGAGTTCGCCTGTAATAATAGCTTCCAGTCTAGCGTCCAAATGGTACCTTACGAGGCACTGTATAGTCATAAGTGCCACACTCCTTTATATTGGACTGAGTTGGGTGAGCGACGTGTTCTGGGTCCTAAGTTGGTCTCCGAGACTGAAGATAAGGTTCGACTGATTAAGTATCGACTGAAGGTAGCTTTTGATTGGCAGAAGTCTTATGCTGATCTGAAGAGACATGAGATCGAGTATTCTGTGGGGGACATCGTGTTTCTAAAGATCTCGCTATGGAAGAAGGTTTTGAGGTTCGGTCGCAAGGGCAAGTTGAGCCCTAGGTTTATTGGGCCGTATCGAATTTTGAAACGGGTGGGACCAGTCGCTTATCAGTTGGAGCTACCTCCAGAGTTAGACCACATTCACGATGTGTTCCACGTCTCGATGTTGAGGCACTATCGCTCTGATCCCACGCACATTGTCCCTGTTAAGGAGATTGAGGTTCGGTCAGATCTGACCTTCGAGGAAGAGCCGATTCAAATTCTAGATCATGATGTAAAGGTCCATAAAAGGAAATCTTTCCCCTTAGTAAAGGTACTGTGGTGGAATCATAGCATTGAAGAGGCCACGTGGGAGCCTGAGGATTCGATATGCCAGCAGTATCCTCATATGTTCTGATCAGGTAAATTTCATGGAAGAAATTTTCTTTTAAGTGGTAGTGTTATAATGCCCCAAAATTTATATTGTTGTTCTATTACATTGTGACACATAAGTGTGTATCTGCTTTAGTGGTTAAGTGTTCTGGGAGTGTTTGAGAAGTCTTGGGTTCAAGCCATGTCTTTGGTAAATTTTTGGAATTTTTCTAAATTAAGCCTTAACCTTGCTCAGTAGGCTTAAGTTTAATTGTTAGTAAGAATATATCAGAATAGGCCTGCTAGTTTGGTGATTAAGGGGAGTGTTGGTGTGATGGAGGTCTTGTGTTCGAGTTTCTGTGTAAACAATGGAATTTATTTTTACTCAATTAACTGAAAGAGTTTCAGTCAAACAAGAATACTGAGATTGTGTGTGTTAGTAGGTTAGTGGGAGAAAAAGGGGGAAGGATTGGGATATTCTGATTTTATTTCTTTTCAAAATTTTCTCTTTCCTCCAGAATTTCCCTAAAGTTTTCTGACGTCCCTTTCTTCTTTTTCTGCCTAAGTTGTTGTTGATTCTTTTTTTGGTATTCTTTTTCTCCCTCTTTTGTTTTCATGTTGCCTCATCTTATTATTGCAACGTAGGTCGCACGTGAGGTAAGTGAAATAACATTGGAATCATTTTTAGATGCTGCCATCTTGTCGTTGGACTAATTTTTGGGTTTTGGCAGCAGCAAATCGTGAGGTTTAAGGCTCTCCTCATACTATTCGGTAGCGAATCGATTGGAGGCTTTACGGTAGGTGTTCATAGCTTTATGGATAAGTATTTTGGTTTTGGGATTTTGATTAATCACAAAGACTAATGGCAATGTTGAATATCTCGTTTTTAGGCTTTAGAGTGCTCGAGAGTGTTTAGGCATCAAAAACGATACAGGTGTGTACCCAAAATGCAGAAACAGAGATTCGGTGAAAAGCTAAAAAAGTATTTTGTCGATGCCATATAGGCATGTGGTCGCCCGTGTGGTAGGTCGTGTGACAAAACACAGGTGTGTGATCGACGAGGTAGGCTGTACGCACATGACACAGTCGTGTGATGGCTAGGCAGGTCGTGTGCGGCACACGGGCTAGACTGAATTAGGCTGTGTGGGTCACACGGGCTTGTAGGCCCACACAGGTAGTCCACACAAGCGTACGAGCCCACACGGATAGTCTACACGGGCATGTGGGCCCACACGGGTAGTCCACACGTGTAACGCCCCGTACCCGAGACCATCGCCGGAGTCGAACACGAGGTGTTAATAGACTTAATTCATTACTTAAACAGCTCAAACAATTTATTTTTAAAATTTTCAGTCAAGCTAGCAATCTGCGTCACAGTCGCTTAAAAATTCATATCTCGAGCTCCAAAACTCAAAATCTAATTCCGTAAATTTTCCCTAAAACTAGACTCATATATATATTTACTAATTTGTTTCTAGAATTTTTGGTCTAGCAAATTAGTACAGTTTATAGTTAAAGTCTCCCCTGTTTCAGGATTCGACTGCTCTGACCTCTGTGTATTACGAATCAGATATCTCATTGTACAGAGTTTTAATGACTATGTCGTTTGTTTCTAATAAAACTAGACTCACTAAGGGGTCTGTACATATAAATCATGACTTATAATTATCTTTGAACAATTTATGGTAAATTTCCAAAGTCAGAATAGGGGATCCAGAAATCGCTCTGGACCTGTTTCACAAAATTTAAACATCTCATAAAATATAACTCATATACCTGTTTTGTTCCATCCATATGAAAATAGACTCATAATTTTTCAATCCCATCTTTTATTCATCATCTAATTATATCTATACTATTTTTAATGATTTTTCAAACTCACATCACTGTTGCTGTCTGAATCTATTTTATGGTAAATTTTACCTATTTCATGGTTTCCATGGATTAGCTAGCAATTTAGCATACATAACACCAAATATGATCAGGATTAGCCATTCCAATGGCTAATCATTACCAAGCATTTCCATACCACTCAATAACCATATCATAAGACCATATATACAAAATGATTATAATGCTATACATGCCATACTCAAAATATACAAGCCATTATGCCAAGATGGTATACAGATAGTGTGAGTGTGCCTCCGACCGTTCCCGATTTCCGAGCTGGCTTGTCAACACTACAAGGAATGAAAAGGAGGGAGTAAGCATAAATACTTAGTAAGCTCACATGCAAATAACAAGTAACACAACTATATACGCAAACATAAAACATCATTTGCATAATCATCACCGAGACATTCATATCACATTTTCATTTATCATCTTACCATATTGTTGTTATATCGAGTTTTCAACCCAAGGGTTAAGTACATACATGTTCAAATTATTCATTTCACAACACTTACCAATACGTCCCTTTCATCTCGATTATTCCTCCATTTGAGTAGAATTTTTACCCGTTGAACACATCGGAATATAATTCGGATACGTGGAAAGTTTGCACATAAGTGCCACATATGTAGCCAAGCTACCATGTAACCCGCCCATAAGCGAACTCGGACTCAACTCAACGAGCTCGGGCATTCGCATCCATGAGTGAACTCGGACTCAACTCAACGAGTTCGGATGCCTAGTTACATCTCACGAGCTCGGACTCAACTCAACGAGTTCGGACATTTGCATCCATAAGTGAACTCGGACTCAACTCAACGAGTTTGGATGCTCAACCATCCTAGTGACATGTCACTTGTATCCTAATCTATTCCTAAGGTTCAAACGGGCGTTTTCCTCGATCACAGATTTTTTCCATCTTCCACGGAATATCGAAATTGATACTTCTGTGATAGTTCATACTCATCAAGTAATTCACATAATTACATATTATTCAACAATAACCACAAAGCATAATATTTCATGATAATAATCAGCATCATATCATATAAACAACATTAAATTGCTTAAAATGACAATTATGTTACTACATTTACACATGAACTTACCTCGTATGCGAAAATGGCTACTTTTACCATTTCGTCCACAACTTGGTATTTTTCCCCATTTTAGCCCGAATTTTAGTTTTCCTTGCTCTATCATTTAAAATATAGTCTAATTAGGACTCACATTATTCAAATTGACCCAAAATCATATTTTGGAAAAATTACAGTTTTGCCCCTAAGCTTTTGCATATTTACACTTTTGCCCCAAAGCTCGTAAATTAAACTTCAGCCTATTTTCTTATGTTTTATAACATGCTGATCATTTTTCCCTTCTATGGCAACATCAAATTCTCACTCTAACATGTACTTATGACTATTAGGTATTTTTACCGATTAAGCCCTTTTGCTAGTTTTCGCTTAAAACCGAGTAGCACAAGTTGTCTAACATAATTTAAAACTTCATATTCTATCATAAAACACCAAAATACACAAATTTCACCTATGGGTATTTTTCCAAATATAAACCCTAGGTTAAATTATTGCTAGCATAAGCTTAATCGAGCTACCAGGACTCCAAAAACGTAAAGAACTTGAAAAACGGGGCTAGAATGGACTTACAATTGAGCTTGGAAGCTTGAAAAACCAGAGCCATGGTTTATCCTTGCTATATTCGGCCATGGGGTTGAAGATGAGCAAAATTGGCTTTTAATTTTGTATTTAAATTCATTTTACCCCTAAATGACCAAAATGCCCTTACTACTAAACTTTCCAAAAATTCCATCCATGTCCAATTTTTTTCCATAGACTTAGAAATTGGTAAAATTGCTATTTAAGACCTCCTAATTAATAGTTCAAAACAATTTCATACTAGAAACTTCTAGAATGCAAGTTTTACAAATTATTCGATTTAGTCCCTAATTTCAATTTAAGCACTTTATGCATAAAATTTCTTCACGAAATTTTCACACAATCATGCAATCATATCATAGACCTAAAAATAATCATAAAATAATTATTTCTATCTTGGATTTTGTGGTCACGAAACCACTATTCCGACTAGGCCCAAAATCAGGATATTACAACACGGGCGTGTGGGCCCACACGGATAGGCCACATAGGCATGTGAGCCCATTTTTTTTGAAATATTCTGTAAGGTTGCACGGGTTGCCTTAGTTGACTGTGGACCTACTATAGGGTCGATAAGCTTTACTTAGACCCCCTAATTATGTGATCTGATTGTAGGGTGCCTGACTGAGCATGATATTTGTACTGAACTGAATGTATGTTCTATTATTGGCATATTTTCATGTCATTTATGGTATGTTGCATTGCATCGGGGTGGGTTGATGATATTCGGAGGAAGTATCTGAAAGGCTTTTAAGCCTGTTATCTGGTATCTCAGCTGCAATCTTCTAATTATATGCCACATCTCGATACAGCACGGTGTGTAGGGATTAGAGGGTTGATTTAATCTCCGCATGGTGTGTAGGGCTGGACGGAGATGGTGTGTAGAGGCTGGTGTGTAGGATTCTAATTTACTGTATCTGCATTCTTTATCTAATATGGGCCAAGGCCCTAATATAATTGTGAGATTGTATCCGATTGGGCAAAAGCCCAAACCGAATGTGTAATGGGCTCAGGCCCAGCCTATATTTGACTCTATTTTGATGTGTTCTATATGCATGTTTTCTGTGGGGATTACACATTGAGTTTGTGAAAACTCACCCTTTCTAGTTAATCTGTACAGGTAATCCCCAAGCTTGACAGATCGGTGTAACGGAAGACTCGACGGTGGCCATACATAAATTTTAGACTGTTTTTCATAAATTTTAGATTTTATTACTTATTTAGGGGTTTGATGTAAATTTTGGACTTGGACTGTTTTGTTTTAAATTTGAGACTTTATGCTGTTCTTATGGGTCTTTAAACTGCAACTCAACAAAACACGAGTTTTCTCTAAAAACTAAGGCTTTCGTAAATAAACAAATGGTTTTTCCTAAAATAGTTGGTTACAAAAGCTTCCACTTAAAAGACAAGTTTTGAGGCAAATCACCTGGAACACGTTCTTTCAAATTAAATAAAAGCTAGTAAACTTGAACGATTTTCAACATGACAAGTTCGATTTCAAAATCCATTCCATGCAACATCGCTAAATTCAGCCATAACGTCTAGGTCGGATTTGGGGTGTTACAATTTGAATGTGTGTTGTAAGTCTAAATGGTGTTTTGAACTTGTTTATTGAATGTTATAAGTCATGAATTTGATTTGGTTATGCTTAGGGGTCAAAATAAGTAGATACAGGGTTGATTTTTGTGTACAAGAGTTAGGGGTTTTGTACCTCTGCTCTTTGTACCTGTACCAAGTAGACAGAATACAAATTTCTACAGTAACAAGGCTAGGTACTAATATTAAGACAACTAGTACTGATACCTATGCCATTAGTAGGGCTCCTATACTATTTTGTTGCAATGAAACCCTTAGGACCCCGTACTTGCCATCAAACACCTTTGAACATTTAGGAATTGTTTTAAAAAGCACTCAACTTGATTTTAAAGTCTTAAAATTGGATTAAATTCCTTGAAAAGGTTCTTTTTAAATGCTATTTATTTTTATTTCTCAATGCACTTCAAAGGTTATACAATTAGTTTGAGTTGCTCAAGTAACAAATGTGATCTCTCGCACTCAGACTGGGTCGGGTATGGGGTATCACAAAGTACTTGAGTACATGTAGGGTAATGTTGTTGATATAGAATAAACGTAAATATCTTGAGCTTTTCGCTTTTGTAAAGAGTCTTGAGAAAAGATTTTCTACTATGACAAATTAAAAAGGAGATAAGGGGTCACTTTGCCTTAAGCTTTAGAACTTTAAACTCCAACCTTTGTTAGCCATTCAAAATAAAAGGAAGAAAGAAAGCTCCATAGTGAATATACATTTCTTGATCTTTTTTAATGACATAGAGCTAAAACCCAACTTCCTAAGCAGCCTATCAAGGAACAACTAACTAATATTATTTTAAGCTTTCTCAAGATCCAACTTAATCACCACCATTCTTTTTTTTATTATTTCCTCTTGTTGGTATTGGATAAAGCTTTCAAGTGCCAATAATATGTTGTTGTATCAACCTTTTAGAAATAAAAGCTATTTGCACTTGGGAACACATTTTCCTTAACAGTTTTCCCATCTTTATTGTCACCACTCTTGCTATTATTTTGTAAGAAAAATTACATTAGACAATTTTTCTAAATTAATTAGCAAATTTTGGGCATCTTTTTGGGAGTAAACGATTCGAAATAACTTTCAAACCATATCCATGACCTTCTTTTTAATTTCTTTCCAAAAGGCATGATAAAAAATACTAAAAAAAGCCATTCAAACTTGGCCCTTTCATTACCACTTGGTTGAACCTCGCCTACTTAATCTCCTCCTCTATGACCTCTTTGCATAACTTTTGATTCATCTGCTCAATGATCACATTGTTAATACATTCCAAGACTTCCTTTTCATTTACATTGTACTAATTCGAAAAAAGAGATAGAATGTGAGATGAACCAAAGTTATGAATCTCTTCTTCTTTAATCAATCCCCCTTATAACCTTTAATCTTATCAATTCTATTATTCCTCTTGTGATTGATGGTTTTAGCATAAAAGAATTTGGTGTTTGTATCACCCTGCTAAAGTCACTTAACTCTAAAACTTCAATGTTAATGTCCTTCTTTAGACTCCATCTTTTACTAAAAGCATTTTCAATTCATTGGTTTCTAGAACAATCAGTTTAGTTTAACTTTAAACCCTGTAGATGCTTATTTTTTGGTTAGTAAGTGTTTATCAATAGTAGTTTCGAAAAATATTGTCCTTTGCAAGAACACCCTTAGGAACAACAACCTTGGAGAACATCATGTTGGGAACAACTACCTTTTGGAATAACCTTGGAAGGTTGGCAAGTTTCTTGAGTTGTTCCACTTTGAGGATGTCCTAAAGAGCATGACTTAGAGGCTTAGATACGAATACTATTAAGAAGTTCACTTTTTAACATTTTTTTGGTACAATTGCTTCCTCATTATTTATTCATTAAACAAACAGTGCATTTCCACTTAAGAGCCTTCTTACTAATATTTTAAGTGGGTGTAACTTCATGTAACTGTCCTTATACCCATTATTCTTATAACTTACCTTCTACTATCTACGTTCAAGTAACTTCTTCCACTATCACTATCCATTAATTTAGCACATTCATTCTCACTTTCTTATTGCATCCGTTTTGTTTTTAATAATTTCTTTACAAGACCTATAAATAGAGGCTTAAAAGTTTTGTTTGGAGATTTTTCGATTGTTTGGCAAACTTGAGTAGTTTAAAAAATCTTTCTGTAGCTTTCTTTCTACAACCACAACAACCATCGCTCTCCTCTTTCTCAAGCATTTATTGCTTCCATCACCACTATTTGTCATCGCACTAGTTTTCCAAAATCTACTTTGATCTTCTTCTCCACCATCTCTCCATGACACTCTATGTTATTGATTTGTAGTGTTTCCTCACTTAACCAAAACATTTATGATAAGTTCATAATTTCTCAATTATTTTTATATTTCTCCTCTTGAATTATGTTATTTATGTTCTTAATTATATTATTTATACTTATATTTAATTTATTATCAGTTTAGGGAATAATTGGAGAAAAATGAGCTTAAAGTTTATTTTTGGCAAGTTTTTGCGATTTGGACTTTCAACATAATACAACTTTAGTATTTTGGCCATACTTTGAGTTCTAGACCTCCGTTTTAGGTCCATAATATACCAATTCAAAAGGAATTGAAATATATAACTAAAGTTATTATGAATTAGGCCCAAAAATGGCTTGAAAGTTGAATGTGAAAATTGCCAAGAAATCTTGAAAAATTCTATTTTATGTAATTAATGGCACTTTTGTACTTTCCCCATTATATTATTTTTGCCTTATAAATAGAAATTATTATGTTAAGATTACTAAGGACTCACACATAACCACCTTAGTTTTATTTTAATGTTTCATTTTATTTTCTTTATGAGTTTCTAAACTTTCTTTTCTAGTCAAAGGTTAATCAAAGTTTGATTTAATAAATTTGTGAGATTTAATTTGCTCTTTAATTCTTCTTTTTTTTTAATATTCATGCATCTTTTATTATAATTACAATCACTTAGGTTTATTAAATATTTTGTCGGTATTTGATAACTTAAAATGGCTGCATTATCAATTAGAATAATTTTAATACTAGTCGAACTGCATAACTTTTTTATGTCATAGTTCACGGTTATATGGTGTGTAACACCCCGAACCCGAGATCGTCACCGGAGTCGAACACGAGGTGTTAACAGACTTTAAACCACTTATAAAAAAAATTTCCCAGACACTGCCAATCTGCGTACTAGTCACTTTAAAAATCATATCTTGAGTTCAGAAACTCGGAATCCAGTTCCATAAATTTTCTCTGAAACTAAACTCATATTCCCATCTACATATTTTTTTCTTTTCTAGAATTTTTGGTTGGGCCAATTAGTACAGTTTATTAGTCAAAGTCTCCCATGTTACAGGGATCGACTACACTGACCTTTGCGCATTACGACTTGGATATCTCCCTGTACAGGGCTTCAATACTGATGTCGTTTGTTTCTATAGAAACTAGACTCATAGAGGAATCTATACATATATGGCATGACTCCTAATTATCTCTGGTTAATTTGTAATGAATTTCCAAAGTCGGAATAGGGAGTCCAGAAACCGTTCTGGCCCTGTCTCACGAGAACCTGAATATCTCTTAACATACTGTCCATATGATCGTTTCGTTACTTTCCTATGAAAATAGATTCATTAAGGTTCGTTTACATAATTTATTCATTATTTAATTCCAATCCTACTATTTTTAGTGATTTTCCAAATCTACATCACTGCTGCTGCCAGCATCTGCCTTTAAGGTAGACTTTACCTACTTCATAGTTTCCATGATTCAACTAGCCCTTTTAGCATAAATAGCACAAATTATGATAGTGATTAACCATTCCATACCAAATGATTATAACATTATGCTCAAACATATATAAGCCATTTTCGCATGGCTATATACATTAACCAAAATATTCCTCCGCCACTAGTCTATTTTATACATGCCATAAGATAATCCAAAACATAGCAGTACCAAACAGTGGATAGTGATAGTGTGACTAGTTGCTGACGATCCCCGAGCCTGTAGCTTCGCAATGAGATCTATAAAACAGAGGAAACAGAGTAAACGGAGTAAGCATTACAATGCTTAGTAAGTTTTAAGCAATGTCAACAGATAACAATCAAATTATAACATAGTTGTTCGTATTTTTATTTCACTCTTCCTTCGGGCATACCATCCCTTTACCGAATACGCACATCTCATCATATACAATAGGCAGATAAACTTTCACATAAAAGTGAGCTCATGTGACATAGATATATCGTATGATTTCACGTCACCCCTCACACTGATCCGATGTCACATAATCATAGGAATAGTCTCATAGATTGCTCTCGTATGCATCACATAACTACCTTATGATTTAGTGCAAATCAAGCTCACATATAAACTTGGAGTACATACCTGTTTAACCTTTCGCATTGAATATATTTATAAGCAATTCTTATTACGAAGTCTTACCCGGACATAATCTCCACACGAAGTTATCGGGTCTTACCCGGACAAAATCCCCACACGTAGTCATCGGGTCTTTAGAGCTCGGATATAGTACGAGCACGAAGCTTACGGACATTAAGCAGTGATAATATTCTCGCATAAAGCCTGCGGGGTTTTAACCCGGATATAGTACTGACACAAATGCCCTTCGGGACTTATCACATTTATACACTTTCACATCCATCACGTTGGCCACTCGGCCCTGTCACATATATACACTTTCACATTCATCACATCGGCCATTAGGCCTTATCACATATATACACTTTCACATTCATCACATCGGCCATTAGGCCCTATCACATATATATACACTTTCACATTCATCACATCGGCCATTAGGCCTTATCACGTATATACACTTTCACATTCATCACATCGGCCATTAGGCCTTATCACGTATATACACTTTCACATTCATCACATCATTACATCGGCCATTAGGCCTTATCACGTATATACACTTTCACATTCATCACATCGGCCATTAGGCCTTACTATCATTTCATATTCGAATACTCATAAACTTACAATACCACGATTTAGAATTCAAGTATGGGTTTAATCAATAGCTTATGAGCAACTAAAACAAGTTTATCAAGGTTCACAACATAATCTCAAATTCAGCACAAGCTGTTTTTCCTGAGCAATAGTCACTAAATTATTTATAACTGGAGCTACAAAACTCCAAATCACTTTCCGTTAATTTTTCCTGAATATAGACTCGTATATCTTCCATCCATAAAATTTCCAGAATTTTAGGTTTGGCCAATCAATACCAGATTTTTCTTAAAGTTTCCCCTGTTTCACTGTTTGACTAATCTGACCACTCTTCACTACGAATCAAATTTCTCATTTTACAGAATTCAAAATGTGTTGTATTTGATTTCATTTGAAACTAGACTCATTAAGGAGTCTAAGAATATAAATTTTATCTTATAACCATTTTTGTACAATTTATAATGATTTTCTAAAAACAGAACAGAGGATTACAGTGTCATTCTGCGCTGTCTCACACAACTTTAAGTATCTCATTATTGGAAATTCCTTTGCTTACATGGTTTCTTTTATAAGAAACTAGACTCATTAACATTTAATTTCATGTCTCATTCAGCCTCTAATTCAAGTCCATGAATTTATGGTGATTTTCTAAAGTCACGTTACTGCTGCTGTCCGAAGCAGACTATTTCAAATTACCCTTAAATTCCCAAGCTCAAACACTTAAGAACTTACCATTTGAGCTTAGAACATATCATGGCCACATCTTATCTTATTAAATCAACTCATCATGTCCTATTATAATTGAATTTACTCAACGTTTAAACACTTAAAACTTACCTCGGATGTTGTCGAACGATTCCGATGGCTATTCGACCACTTTTTCCTTCCCTTTATCGGATTTAGTTCCCCTTTGCTCTTGAGCTTAATTAAACAAATAAATTGATTTAATCATTTGAGCATCGAAAAGAGGAACACAAGGCACTTAGCCCATATTTATACATTAGACATTAAGGTCACATACATGTGAAATCATGCATCAACTCAACATATTAGCCAATATTCATCTTAGCCGAATTTTCTAAGTCAAGATAAAGCCATCAATATGTTTACCTATGGCCGAACATACACATCAACCTATGTACTCATTCATGTGGTCGAGTACACATATTCCAATATGATTTCATTTCCATTTCGTTTAACACTTAACTTTTACCACATATCAAATAACCCATTTCTTTACTCATGTGGCCAATTATATTCGGTCATGCATACACACAAAAAAATCAATTTGGAGACTCTATCAATCCAACATACATTCGGCAATAGTCCATAATTCTCTTTCTCGGCCACTCATTTCCCACTTAACAAAGCTTCCATTCGAACTCATTTGTGAGTATCAATTAACTTAAGCTATCTTTTAAACCTTTATTTATCACTTCATGCCAAACCAAAGACCACATTCGGCACTTTCATCCACCATTCTACCAAGCATGTAATATTCAACCACAACCAACTCACAATCGGCCCTAGTTCATAACAAGGTAGCCGAATTCTTTTTATGGTTCAAACACTCATCTATCATCATTCACCTAACTTTAACATGAAACAACAAAACTCACCATTATTAGCTACCATAGTTGAAAACCTTACTCAATCCAAAAATCAAAATTTCATCATGGGTTACAAAAAAAAATAACTTGATATCTCACTCAAGATCAATTAAAATTTCAAGAACTAATATGAACACCTTACCTTAATATTGACCTAAGATGACCGATGGCTTCACTCTCTTCTTCCTCCTTTCAATTCGGCCAAGAAGAACCAAAGAACACAACTTGTTTTCATCACCAAAATGCTCTTGTTCCCTTTTTTTTTCTTTAGATTCGGCTAGGAAGAAACATGTATGATGATCTCTTTTTTTTTTCTTTCATCATTTTCCTTTTTCCATTTCTTTATTACTAACTTTTTATTTTGTTATTCCTCCCATGATGCACCAACATAACATGTCTATGACATGTTTTGCCCATCACACCTTGTCCACCCTATTTGTCATGGCCGGCCACTACTAAATGGGGGGGGGGGGGAATTGACATGCAAGTCCCCCCCTTTTTCTTACATGCACTAATAGATCCTTACGCTTTGACCTATCACATTTCAAAATTTTCTCACATAAGTCCTATTTACTAAAATTCACCTACAATTAAACAAAATTCAAATATGAAATTTTCACACATGCATATATACATATAATAAGCATCAAATATGACAGCTAATTATTTTTATGACTCGGTTTAGCGGTCCCGAAACCACTTTCCGACTAGGGTCACTTTAGGGGTGTTACATGGTGTGGATATATGATCTAGCTTAAATTGACCTTGTTGAGGTGAGTTTGTTGGTTAAAATTAGGTCCCTCTAGTTCTTAATATTGTCGGTAAGTTAAACCTTGGACGATGAGTTACATGATTATTTATCGGTTAGTAAAGTAATTTGAAACGAGTTATCTTTTAGTACCGAATAAGTATGGAAACATTGATTGCACAGCTTTGAGTCAGCAACTAGAATTAATTTATTAAAGATATGATTAGATCTATGAATCAAAGAGAAATTTTACTTTTAACTAGAGTTTTTTCCCATTAATTTTTTAAAATTTTTAATTTTTACTTTCCTCGTTTTAATTATTGCTTTTACAAAACCTCCTTTTATTTAATTTATTTGTTTTTTATCTAAGAAATAAAATTATAATTGATATTTAAAATACAATTCTACTTGTTAATATTTACTAATTTACTAATTTATATTTTTAATTAGGTTTTTTTACATCTTAATTACTATACTCTTTTCTATAAGTCTTCTTCACAATTCCCATATTTCTTGGATTTCTAAATTTCCTCCTACTCCATTTCACCGACGTCTCCTTTGTGGTATGTTGTCTGCAAAAATAAGTAATTATGCTTATGTATAACTACTTTTTAATTAGTGAAAGAGAAGTGATTGTACAATTAAATCACATGCCCTGGTTTGAGTGAGATGAGCATAGCCACACGTGCTAAAACCCAACCAATTTGTTTCAAATCATGCAATGATTTTTTTTATTTTTAACACAAAAGTAAGCAGTGATTATTGATTATATTCGTGGGTCACAAAGTCCAGTTCTTTCTCCAACCTCATCATCAATGTGGAACATGCAATTATTATTTACCACACTTAATAATTATTCGTATAAAATATATATACTATTGCATGTATGATTGCATGGCTCCAAGAGATTTTATTGCCAAAAATAGCCGCACTGAATGTGAATTTTGTTGGATCTTGAAGATTAGAAGATAGAATTTGAGAAATTGAGAGCAACAGTTTTGAAAGGTTTTTTCTTTTTTCTTTTTGGGGAATTTATCTTGTCTTGTTCAAGTTCATAATAGTAGAATATTTTTTTTTTCTGTTGCTTATGAGTTCTTGTTGGTTTGGGTTTTTTTTTCAATATCCTTTATCTATTAAAGATATAGATAGACCATCCTATAACTTTTCACTATCTTCTCTCTCTTAAGTTTTGGTTTTGATGAATCTTCATCATTCCCCCCTCTCACAATCCTCTTTTATGAAAATTATATCTAAAGTCGTTAAATTATTAGTAAATTTATATTTTGGTCACTTAATTTTAAGAATTTATAAAATGATCATTAATTTATTCAAAACATTTCATTTAAATCTTGAAATATTTAAAAATTGTTATTTAAGTCATTGGTTGTTAAGGTTTTCGAGCTCTAACTGACGATTTGATGATCATTATAGTGGGCTAGTACCCATCGACAAGCAGAAAAATATACATTAGATCCAAACCGATCTGACGATCAGTTTTTGATTCGCAGATTTGTGACGTTCAAAGTTGTTTTATATAAAAAAAATTGAATTGTGGAAGAAAGAGAGAAAAACAACTTTTGATTATTACATGTATTGCAAACAGAAAAGGCTACACAACAACGATTTTAACAATCCGGTGACTTAGATAAAAACTTTTGAATAGTTTAGTTATCATTTTATAACTTTCTGAAATTAAGTAACAAAAATATTAATTTACTAATAATTCACTGACCTTGAATATAATTTGCCCTTTATATTAATAATGATTCAGATTATAATATGACGTTAATAAAAAAAAAAGCTTTTTTGAAAGGAGTAAAATTATTTTATTTTAAATTAAAATATATATAATAACTTTTTAAATTTGTGACACAATATGATTTATTATCCATATAATTTAATATATTCATTCATAACATATTAAATTAAATTATAACTAAAAGTAAATCTGAATAGGTTTAAGAGAGACAAAAGAAAGAGAGAAGCAATAAAAGTAGGCCACCACCAAAAAGCAATGAATCCTCCGATTATTAGAAAAACGAATCCCCCACCCGATTGTACTCCCCAACCCCATCTTTTATTTTATTTTAAGGCGCTGCAAACCGAATACCACATAAAAAAAATTAATAACCGATATGTATATATTAAAATTTATGATACAAATAACTGGTATTAAATTTTAGGTGAGGGATTTATTTATACCAGTGTAAAATTAAAATAATTTTGTTTTTTTTATAATTTTTTATAAAATTAATTTGAATTCATCAAGATATTTGTACATGTCATGTGTGTAAAATTTTGAATTGATCCAATATGTTTATTATATTGATCTAAAATATTGTTTATATTTTTTAATTATAATCAGGATAGCAATAACTAACCCTCTCACCGTAGGTGTTAGTTAAAGAGATAAACAATCGGCCATAAAATATGCTTCATTCTCATGAGTGAGAATCAAACTTTTAACCATATGGTTAAGAGATGTTAGGAGTAACTATTTTACAGTTAGTTGGTTAGCATTTGACGGTTTCAGTTAGAACTATTAGCTGGTGTACTTGTATTAAATACCAGGTTATTGGTTGAAGTAATGAATCAGTCAGAATATATTTCTTTTACTCTCTTTGTTGTCAATCTTAGCATGGTATCAAGAGCCAGAATTTTCTTGGCATAATTTTTTTTTCTTTTCTCTTTCTTTTTTTCTTTTCTTGTGTTTCATGGCCACAGAGGCAATACCAGCGGTCGATACTCCATGTCATTCTTCGAATACTGGGGAAGCAGTCCATTCGGAGAGTCTTGGCAGTTGTGGTACACAACACGTTCATTATTTTGCTAAACATGATACGATCAAACTTGCTACGCACAATTATCTGCTGTGGAAGCATCAACTTTTGTTGATTCTTGAAGGGTATAGTCTTGAAGGTTTTGTCTTGGGCACGGTTGTTGTTCCTCCGCCCTTTATTGCTGGAAGTAAGGGTCAACTCATGGATAATCCTTTTTTTTCTTGCTAATAAGAAGCAAGATAAATTTCTAGCTTCTTGGCTCTTGTCGGCTGTTACTGATGAAGTCTTAGTTCATCTCACAGCTGCTAAGACAAGCTTTGATGTTTGGACTACCATTGAAAGAAGATTTGGTACCACGTCTACGCTCAAGATTTCGAGTATGCGTCACGCTTTGTACTCGATCAAGAAGTCCAATCTCACCATCACAGAATAATTATCCACGGTAAAGACTCTTTGCGATAACTTAACAACAGTGAGTAGTTTGGTCACTAAGACAGAACAAGTGAGTGCTATTTTGGCTGGCCTTTCGGTTGAATATGGGTCTATTCGTGTGTTTGCGTCCGCTTCTCCAATATCTCTGGACATGCTCACTGACATGCTTTTTGACTGTGAAGCAAGACAACTAGCCTTATTGACTGACGTTCCTATGCAAGCAAATTTGGCCACTCAATATCCAGATAATACCGATGGCTCAAAACTCTCTCATTCTCAGGAACCTAAGTACGAGAAAAGAGAGTTAGGCCGAGGCTGGTCTCGTGGAAGTGGTAAAAGCTGGTCTCGCTCTCGACCCCAGTGTCAGTTCTGTGGGAAAATTGGTCATATTGTCCAAAACTGCTATGTTAGGTTTGATAAGAGTTTTTCTAGAGTTAATTAAAATCCTTCAGTCAACTGGCATCAGGTTCACAATCATGGGCATTTCTCTTCTCCACTTACATGTTCATCCCTTGCTCATTGTTGTGGCTCATTTTCTTCAACACTGTGGTTTCTCATTCGATCCCTCCTAGATCTCCTACTCCCTTCACTTCAGTTCAGCTTTGGTATCCTGATTCTGGTGCCGCAAATCATATTACACCTGAAGCCTCCAATCGCACAACTGCTTCTCCCTACACAAGTACAAGCCATGTCACTATAGGAAATGGTGAGTCTGTCTCTATAGCTAGTATAGGTTCATCTACCTTCTTGGCTGGTTCCAGACTTCTGCAGCTTAAAATGTTTTACATGTTCCTACCGTATGAAAGACTCTGATGTATGTGGGTCAATTTGCTAAAGATAATGGTGTTTATTTTGAATTTCACCCATTTCTATGTTTTGTAAAGGACATTCAGACAGGGACGACTCTGCTAGAGGGCCACATGCATAAGGGCATCTACAGGTTTCAGTTTCCAAAGCCTGCTCCCACTGCAGTCCCTACTGCTCAGAAGCTTTACTCCCCGTTACTGAACATTGCTCAGATTTCCTCCTCTTCCTTATGGCACAACAGACTTGTCCATCCTTGTAATAAAACACTTGCTCGTGTATTGAAGTCCTATAATGTGTCTTTTAAATAAAATTCTTTGCCTCATATATGTACTACTTGTCAACTCGGAAAGGCTCACAAGCTACCGTTTGGTTCTTCCCATACAATATATTCTTTTCCCTTTGAGCTTGTGGTGACTGATGTCTGGGGACCTGCACATGTGTCTTCCAATGGCTTTTCTTATTACGTTTTTTTTGTCGACATGTACAGCAAATATACTTGGGTTTATTTTCTCAAAAGCAAGTCTAAAGTGCTTCAATGTTTTCTTAATTTTCATCAGTTGGTTTGAACGCAATTTGGTCAATCCATTAAAATGATTCAAACTGATTGGGGAGGGGAATATCATGCTTTGTCAAAGGAACTTTCTTGTCTCGGTATTCAACACAGGGTTACTTGTCCCTACACCTCAGAGTAGAATGGGGTCGCTGAAAGAAAGCACAGGTAGATAGTTGACATAGGCTTGTCTCTTTTATCTCACTCTATTATGCCCTTAAAGTTCTGGTATTATGCTTTTGCGCATGCAGTTTATTTAACCAACAGACTGCCTACTTCTATTCTACATCAAGTTAGTCCGTATGAGACACTTTACAACCTCCAACCTGACTATGGTTTGCTCTGAGTGTTTGGCTGTACCTGTTTTCCAGATCTAAGACCCTTCCAATAATACAAGCTCCAGTTTCAATCCCAACGGTGTGTGTTTCTGGGTATTTCTCCTAATCGCAAGGGTTATAGGTGTCTTGCTCAGGATGGTCGAGTTTATATCTCTCGACATGTTAAGTTTGATGAGGCTCACTTTCCTTTTCATGCTGCTGTTTTTTGTTCCTCTTCCCCAACCGTTTCTACAAGGGTTCTTCATCAGCAATCGATTTTGCCTGTGGTTGTACCTGATGTCTCTTCTAATCACACTACAACAAGGGTAGCTAGGGTCTCTCCTGAGATACCTTCCTCTGATCAATCTCTCCATCATCATATTCGATCTCCTTCCAGTTCCTTTACTGGCCTCTCAGCCGTAGCTCCTGCTCCTGCACCTTGTGATCAGTCTGAGTGTCCTACCGCAGCTCCTCCCGTTGTGAGTCTTCACCCTATGCAGACTCGCTCTAAAAGTGGTATTTTTAAGCCTAAATTATTTTCTTTTGTCCTGACTGAAATGGAGCCTGTGTCTATCATTGAAGCCTTTCAAAGTATTGCTTGGACTGCAGCCACCCAAGCTAAATATAGTGCTTTGATTGCTAATCACAGTTGAAATCTTATGCCTTTACCCAAAGGTCGTCGAGCTGTTGGGTGCAAGTGGATTTTTAAAATCAAGAGACATGATGATGGCTTGATTGCACGTTACAAGGGCAGACTAGTGGTTAAGGGCTACTTTCAGGAAGCTAGCATCGACTTCTAAGAAACCTTCAGCCCTGTGGTGAAGCCAACTACAATTAAAGTGGTTCTTGCATTGGCTATGTCTTTGAACTGACCTTTCGACAAGTTAACATAAATAATGTGTTCTTGAATAGCGACTTGAGTGAGGATATTTTCATGGTGCAACCACCAGGGTTTGAGCAACTAGGGCCGAATGGGGAACACCTAGTCTGCAAACTAAAAAAAAGCTCTTTATGGTCTTAAACAAGCACCAAGAGCTTGGTTTCACAAGTTGAAAGAGTTTTTGGTAGCCACAAAGTTCGAAGTGTCCAAAGCTGATAATTCTCTCTTCTTTCTTCGGTTAAGATCCCAACTACTTTATGTTTTAGTCTACGTTGATGATATTATCATCACTGGGAACGATTCTAAAGCTATAGATCGGTTTGTTGCTCAACTCAATAATATGTTTTCGCTAAAAGATCTAGGAAAGCTGAGTTGCTTCCTTGGTATTGAAGTCAACTATGGTTCAGAAGGTGTATTCCTTACTCAGAAGAAATACATTCTAGATCTCCTCAAAAGAGCCTTTATGGACATGTCCAATGGCTTCCCAACACCAATGGTCATTACATATCAGTTATTCGCTAGTAAAAATAGTCCTGTTGAGGATGAACATCATTACAGAAGTATTGTTGGAGCCTTACAGTACGTGGTCATCACTAGACCAGACATTGCTTACTCAGTAAACAAGGTATGCCAGTTCATGCATAAACCCTTGGACTTGCATTCCAAAGCTGTGAAACGGATATTAAGGTATTTGCAAAAGACACTGCACTATGGACTGAAATTCACTCGAACCTCAAAGTTTTTACTTGAGGGCTACTTCGATGCCAGCTGGGGGTCAGATGTCGATGATTGTAGATCAACCTCAGGCTTTTGTGTGTTTCTTGGAGGGAATCCAATTTCCTGGAGCTCCAGGAAGCAGCAAGTTGTCTCCCGTTCTGCTGCAGAAGCAGGATACAGGAGTGTTGCTCATGTTACTGCTGAAATGGTGCGGATTCAGTCCTTACTGGCTGAGTTATGTGTTCCAGTTAAAACTAAAGCGTTAATATGGTGTGATAGTTTGGCTGCAGTTGCAGTAGCAAGGAATCCTGTTTTACATTCCAAATTCAAGCATATAAAGTTCGACTTGTCTTTTTCAGGGAAAAAGTTACGAGTGGACAGTTTCAAGTAGGACATGTACCTGGTTCTGATCAACTTGCCGACATATTGACAAAGCCACTATCAGTACCACTGTTTACAAAGTTTCGTGATCTGCTTCAGGTCGTTGATACTAAGGAGAGTTCTAAAGGGGTAAAAGTCGACAAAGTACGGGGCATGTTAGGAGTAACTATTTTACAGTTAGTTGGTTAGCATTGTGACGGTTTCAGTTAGAATTGTTAGCTGGTGTACTTGTATTAAATACCAGGTTATTGGTTGAAGTAATGAATAAGTCAGAATATATTTCTTCTACTCTCTTTGTTGTCAATCTTAGCAAGAGATGAGGTAAGCAACCAATACACCACACTAGAGGTGTCGATGGAGCAGGCTTAGTCAATGCCTAGTTCCAAAAAAAATTTCAAGCCCAAACTTGTTTTTGGCCCAACCCACCCAAAAAGTTCATTTCACTATTCAAAAAATAATAAAATAATATTTTTATTGATATTTTATATACTTTTATAATTAATTTTAAATTAATTTTATTATTTAAATTAAATTCATGAGGGGCCAACCTGAGGTGCAAAAATCCTAGTTCAAGCCTGGCTCGACTATCAGGTTGAGAGGGCTACTCGACCCTTGGACAAGTCTACATCATACCTCATGGTTACAATATTGTTTATACTAATATATATATATAATGGTTGGAAGTCTTTTACATAAAACAAATAGTTAATTTTTTTTAATTTATTCCAAAGTACTTGATATAAATGATCTACATGACTCGAACATTATATATAATGTTTGAATTATTAAAATATTAATTATGTAAAAAATTATAAAATATTTTAATTTTACATCGAATATCTCTTTTACTTTAATATATTATTTTAGTATATAAAGTAATAAGAATAGGCTTTAAAGACATGGTCACTAAATTGTGCTCTCTTCTACTGTTTCAACTCCCCCCTCACCCTCTTTTTTTTTCTATGTTTCTTTATTCTTCTTTTGCCTTTTTTAAAATATGAGAAATCACAAGTCAACCTCACCTCATCATTTGGTCTTGTCTGTTCAAAGCACCACCTCATATCGCACTTTCGTTATTTCTATGCCATCTCTCATCTTCTATATAATTCACCTCTCTCCGTTAGTCACTCCTTCACTATGGGAAACATGAAGGTGCATGAGTTGTCACGTGGATTGTGGGAGCACGAACCATCCCTCTCCCTTGCCTGCAACCCCCTACGCACTCATAATAGTAATACCCTTTCTTCTTTCCACCTTAAGACCTTCATTACACCCAAACCTACCCCTACGAAGCTTGCCTCCTCTGACCAGCAGCCGCATTCTCCTCAGGTACACTACATTAATTACATGTACCCTTCACTCTTTCTTTCATTACTGCGTCAAGTTGGCTGAACATATATAACTCAGCCTGATCGCCTCTTACCTTCCTTTTTTTTTTTTTTTTGCTTCAAAGCTAACTACTCTTTCAGTATCCGAGTAACCCTTTTGTTCGCAATGGTGATCTGCGGAGAAGGATGAAATTTTGAACTTAATTAATTAAGATGTTAAGATCATGTAAAGAATGTAGGAATAAGTCTGAAAAAGAAAGGAATTATGTTATGCAGGTGGATATGCAGGCAGGAGCAGGAGGTACGCGATGGAATCCAACGCAAGAGCAGATCGGGATTTTGGAGATGATGTACAGAGGAGGAATGCGAACCCCAAACGCACAACAAATCGAACAAATCACTGTGCAGCTAGGCAAGTACGGCAAGATCGAAGGCAAAAACGTTTTCTACTGGTTCCAAAACCACAAAGCTCGCGAGCGACAAAAGCAGAAGCGCAACAGCCTTGTCCTTAACTCACCTCCCATTACCACCATAACTTTGAATAATAGTGTACCTCCCAAACCCCTTATATGTTAGTTTCTCATTCTTTTTTCTATAAATATAAAGCCCATTCTTTAATACAGGAGGATGGTCCATATAAGAGAAAATGCAGGAGCTGGTCATTTGAGTACATTGAAGAAGAAAGCGGATCGTCGTCGTCATTTAAAGAGGAGGAAACCAGAACTCTAGAGCTATTCCCATTGCACCCAGAAGGCAGGTGAAGCCTAAAATGAAAAAGAACTGAATCTAAGCTCAGTTCCCATTACGATCTGGTTTGACGATGATGATTGGCTTTTTCTTTCTTTTGTTTGGGGGAAAGAAGAAAGACAAAGTTGGCTTCTTGCACTCAAACATTCATTGGTGCCCTCTTGAAAAATATAACTTTGTACAAAATTAGAAAACAAAAGTAGTTGATTGTCGTGGGTGGTGGTGTTAGAATATTCAAAGGAAATGCATGATCTAAACTTATCTTATGATTCTGTTGCTTGGAAGACTTTCATAAAGTTAAATGATCTATTCTATCTACTTCTCTAGTGGAGAGTAAATTTAGGTGCATTTATTTAAGGATTTAAAAATAAAAGTTTTGGTCGTTGATTTGTGGGCCAATACCCAACCTAGGCTTGGGAATTGGGAGGGAAATTGATGGCATATCCATAGAATATGATTTTAAATGGAAATGGAGGGTTTTCTCTCGGTTACCGAGAGTGAATGTCACTGATATTAAAAAAAAAAAAAAAAGCCTGTAACTTGAGAAGAACAAAGGTGGCTTTTTTTCTTTTTAATTAATTCTAACAATCAGTACTATAATATAAGTCAAATTCGCCATCTATCTAATCAACCTATTTCTCTGTCTTCCTAATACAGTGTATAGAATATAAATAAATTTTTTATACCATTTATCTATATTATTATTTAAATATTTAATTAAATTAGTTAGTAGTTAACTTGACATTAATTTAATAAATTTGTATAATATGATATATAAGGTTATTTCTATTATTTTGGTTCAAAGACTCGAGTCCATTCTCAGTGCGATCATCACTCAATTTCAAAATACATTCATCATGGAGGTAAGTAAATTAGTGTTAATGTTGTTCCGGCAACAACATTTTTAAATCTTATCAAAAAGAAGAAAAAGTGCAGAGGGTGTATAAGAGCTCTAAAACTTGATATGAATAAGACGTATTATAGATTGTATTAAAATTTTGTTTTAGTAGTTTTGTCTACCACGGGCTTTGATTGGAAATGGATAAATGTAATAATGCATTGCATATTGATAGTGTCTTATCATATTGTCATTAATGAGGCTCCCGTGAGTCAAATTAGTCTTACAAGGGGCATTAAGCAAGGTGACCCTTTTTCACTTATCTTTTTGTTTTATGTCAAAACATTCTTTCCTTAATGATCTGTAAATCAGAACATGAAAAAATAATATATTGAGTAAAATTGGGTAGATGAAGTATTCCAATTTCTCATCTTCTTTTTTGCAAATGATAGTTTTCTATTCTTCAAAGTTAACTAGGATGAATGCCATTTAAGTCAAGAACATCCTAGACCAATAATGTTGTTTTCATGATTGAGTATAAATTATAATAAATAAAAGCTCAGGATAACTGTCAATCTAAATTCAAAAGAATATTCAGAGGCATTTTGTAAGTGAAGTTGGTGACAGAAAGTGGCAAATATATGGGAATGGGGTTGGACATGCTTAATAAAAAAAATAGATTTTTTCAAGTAATCCTTAATAGAATGGAGTCAAACTTTCCTTATGGAAATCCAAATTTCTCAGTCATGGAGGTAAGTTGACTCCAATAAAATTTGAACTAGAAAGTTTTTTGGTTTATCAGTTCTTTTGTTTCCAAGCTCCTAAATCCATTTGTAATAAGATGGATCAATTAATAAGAAAATTTTGGTGGGGAGAAGAAGAGAATAAGAGGAAATTATATTTCCTAAACTTACATCATTTATGTCTGAACAAAAACTAAGGAGGCCTTGGTATCGAAATTTCAACAAAGCGTTGTTGTCCAAAATGGCTTGGAGAATTACAAATAATCAGAGTTGGCTTCTAAATAAAACCTTGGTCAAGAAGTATTGCATAGTTGAAAGCTCTTTTCAGAGACAAAAAAGACCGAGAGATTCTTGGGTGTGGGAAAGCATATTGAGAGGGAAAGAAATTATTAGTAATAACGTTACATGGAAAAATGTCAACAAATGGAGAAAGTTGGAGAAGTCAGAGTCATCTTGTCAAGAAGAAATTAGGAATGAGATTCTCATTATGGATATGCAAAGATGGTGGGATACAAAAACAATTTTTAAAGGACCTATGAAGATAAGATGAAAACACATTCATGATGATGAGTTTTTTTTTTTGTCAAATCTGCTTATTTTCAATAACTCGCTAACATTCAGGCAAGAAATATAAACACGTACATCTTTCTTGTCCCGAAAAAAGCATGGCAATATCTTTAGAGACTTAAATTACCGTACATGTTTCTTTAGAAGATTCTAAATGAAACTCTCCTATGCAAAATTGTTATTTGAAAGAGGATATCATTGAATACAAAATGTTTGCCTGCCAAGCAGAGGAAGAAAGCATGAAGCACTTGTTATGGGAATGTTCCTTAACTAGAGTTGTTTGGTTTGGCTCAAAATATGGACTTCCTATAGGCAATCATAGAATAATTTCCATGAAAAATTAGCTAGTACAAATCATGGAGGGGATGTTTACTTGAATAAGGATTTGATTAGTGATAAGCTTTAAAAGTAACATATTTTAATCCCATTCTTAATGCACTTTTGAATGATTAATTATGAAAATTAGTAAATTTTATGCTCCTAATCCTTTCAATTCATGTTTCTATACTTAAGAAAGCATTTGGGAGCGAAAGGAGCCAAAAATGAGCCAAAATCGGACAAATAGAGCTATTTTCAAGAGCCACACGACCTGGGCATTTCCACACAGGTAGGACACACGCCCATGTGTGCCACACAAGCAGGACACACGCCCATGTGTACCATATGGATTGGACACACGCCCATGTGTGCCACACAGGTAGGACACATGCCCATATGCCAGCTCGTGTCGATTTCACACCTTGCTTCCCAAATACGCAAAAAAATAAAATTTTTAAGCTTCTTGAGCATTCTAAAGTCTATAAATACCGATTAGAAGAAGATATAAGAGAGCCATTAGAGAAGATCGAAGAAAACACTTGAAGAACACCATCAGAATCAACTTGGAAGTGGATCTCCATTAAGATCAAATATCTCATTTTAATTTCTTTCGAAGTTTTATTGAGTTTCTTTATGTCTTGTGGTTATTCTGACTTTGAGTTATTTTCATTCAAGATTATGAACTAATTCCGTAGATACTAAGTGAGGATGAAACCTATGATGAATTCTTTTATTTATTGTCTATTTTACGCTATAAATACTTGATTCTTGTTATCAATTATATATGCTTATTTCTTATTTTTATATTTTTGGTATATTAATTCATGTTTAATGTGCTTAATTCAGTGGAGCAAAAGTCTCTGTTTAAGAGTAAATCTAGCATAATTGAGTGAGGCTGCATGTAATCCTAGAAATAGGACGTCATAAATCTACCTGGTTAGAGCCAAATTGTAACACCCTTAACCTGTAACCGTCGCTGGAATAGTTTAAGAGGCATTACCGGACTTGTAACTTAATTCAGAACAATCATTTATCTATTATCATCTCATTTCATTAACTATCATTCAATCACATTCAATATGTACTTAAATCAAGTATACAAAGCTTTAATCATGCATTTGGGACTAAATTGATAACATATAAAAATTTTAGAAACTTAGAAAAATTTCAACATTTCAAATGTCACACGCCCGTGTGAATAGGCCATATGCCTCACACGGCTGATAGACACGTCCATGTCTTAGACCGTGTGGAAACAGGGCATACATACTAACTTGAGTTACACGGCCGAAGACACGCCATGACCGTGGGAAAACTAGAGAGGTTATTGACTTGGGTCACACGGCCGTGTGTTACACACGGCCAGTAGACATGCCCGTGTATCTAGGTTGTGCCAAATCTGTAGGGTATACTGACTTAATTCGAAAGGGGACCCCAGGGGACACAAGGCCATGCAACATGACCGTGTGTTACACACGGCTGAGACACACGCCCGTGTCCCTACCCATGTGGACAAAATAGGCTATTTGTAAAGCCATTTTTCCACCCTATAAACACAAGCATTCACAAGCATCAATGACCACATTTCATAACCCAATTGGCAAACATTTCATAACCATTTCATATACAATATGTACCAATTCAACTTGTTATCCAATTACCTATTTAATACCATGCATAATCCATTTATGTAACAAATACTTATCAAAACCACACTTGTATATTTTCATTCAAAAATTACCTTACCAAAATATACCATAATTGAACACTTAATTCAACCAAAACAAAGAACCAAAATAAACCAAATCACATGGCTTAACTTATACACAAAACATGCCAAAGCCATGATATCAAGTAACTTAGTTATCATCTTTTAAACTAGCCTAGACATGCCATATTTACAAATATCCACAAGTTCAAAAGTACCAATCGAAATTTGGAAAGTGTGATGTGCAACTCCGATTTGTCCAAAACGAGCGAGCTAACAAGCCTCTATAAAACATAGAAAAAGAAACAGAGTAAGCTTTATAGCTTAGTAAGTCCATATAATTCAGAATTAAACTTACCATTTATACATAATCAAAGCAACATTAAAATACCAACAATTCAATTAACCAACACCTAATCACAAGTATCCATCACATGTTAGTCATTTGGAAAATACATAAAACAATCCAATAATACAATACTTTGCATCAATCCAAAATTCACATATCATATATATAGCATTATTAACATTTATAATCCATGATTTTATTCGTATAAATAGTATTTAGGCCCACTGAACCTATTAGAACTTCAAAGGATACTGGAGTGAACAATGTCAGTAATCCGTCAATTCATTATCATATATGCTCTTTCGAGCCATGATCGGTAAGCTCATCCTGAGCTGATGAATAGTAAGATCTAATGAGCTGAAACAGTAAGCTCTATCGAGCTGAACAGTAAGCTCTATCAAACTGAACAGTAGGTTATAGGAGCTGAAATGGTAAGCTCCAATGAGCTAAAAACAGTAAGCTCTTACAAGTTGATATATCAGTAAGCTCATACGGGCTATGGCGAGTCCGTAACAAATGCAGGAGCTCGACCAAAATGGTAATCTCAGTAACATGTCACTCGTATCCAATGAATTCATATGGTTCAAACAGGGCTCAGTAACATATACATTATATCAATAAAGCATTCATACTTCAAGTATTTCAATTATACATATTCATTTCAATAATTACAAGTATAGAAATGTTCGATTCTAATTATATGAACTTATCTCGTAACCTCGGATAAAATTATCGGCTATTCGTCCATTTTTCGCTTTCCCCGATCTAGTTAAAATATTTACTTATCTTGATCTATATAATATCAAATTAACTCATTCAAACTTTCATTCAATTCAATTTAGCCTAAAACATTCATTTTGGCTAATTTACAATTTTACCCCTAAACTTTTGACTGCTTTTCAATTTAGTCCTTAACACATTAAAATGCAAAATTGCACAATTAAGCCATAACCCATGATAGTCGAATTTCATAAGACTCCTAGCAGCCCATATCTTTCATTATTTCACACTTTTAACCACCAGATTTTACAATTTCACAATTTAATCCCTCTTTTGCATTTTTGTCAAAAATCACTTTATAAAACTTGTAAACCATCATCAAGCTTCCATAATCTATCATTAAATATCAAATAACTCAGGCATTCAACAATGGCATCATTCAATATCTATAACAGTTTCAGAAAAGAAGGTACGGGCTAGCTAGATTAAGCTGCAACGAGCTCAAAAACGTAAAAATCATTAAAAACTAAGCTAAAACCGTACCTTAATTAACAAATGAAGCTTGGCCGAATGAAAACCTAAAAATTTTGGCTTTTCTCCTTGCAAGAATCGGCTAAGGAAGATGATGATAACATAAAATGAATTCTTGTTTTAATTATTATGACATTTATTAACCATTTACCATTTTAACCTTAAAATCAATTCAAAATTACACCAATTGACATGCTATCATCCACCACTAACCATAAATGACCTATTTATCACTTAAGGACCTTTATTATAATTTTCTATAGCTATTTGATGCTTTTAGCTAATAGAACACAAGTTTTGCACTTTATGCGATTTAGTCTTTTTTATCGAATTAAGCATTTAAACGGTAAAATTTATTTATGAAACTTTCAAATAATTAATCTATCATGCCGTAGACCTTATTAAAATAATAGAATAAATATTTTGACTTCGGATTTATAGTCCCAAAACTACTGTTTTGATTTGGCTCAAAAACGGGCTGTTACACAAATCTAATAAGGAAATCCATAGATCGAGTTAATGGCAAAGATAGAAGATTTAATTAGAAAGTGATTTCAATTAATCAACCTAGAGTCAGTTGTTCTTACTCTCGAAAGAGATATTAACATAGTTTAGGGATTTCTACATACCAAGACACAAGTGAATAAATTGTATAATTCAGATTCATAATAATAGCTGAAGTCTAGGTGGATTCTTTCCTGGGTATTGTCTATCTCATTGGTTAATATTCGATTATTTCCTTGATTTCATTCTCTACTGCGTTTTTAGTTAAATTAAGTTTAATAAAATTAGATTAAAACACATCACTCAAAATTATCGACTAAATAATAGAAAAACTGTAATTACTAATACTTTTAGTCCTCGTGGATACGATATTCTCTACTGACCTTAGCTATAGTTCGATAGGTGCGCTTGCCTTTGTCGTATTTATAGTTAGTTTAGTAACCATCAAGTTTTTGGCACCATTGCTAGGGACTACAATATTAGGAACACCTTATTTTTATTAATTTAGCTATTTTTATTTTATTTTTATATTTTTGTTTTTATTTTAATTTTTACATTCTAATTTCTCTTTTGTTTCTTTCTGGCAGGTTCCTTTAGTTTATGACTAGAAGAAACCCATCGGGATAATTGATTTTTGACAGCGAAATAGAAAGTACTACTCCCAGAATCAGTAGAGAAGCAAGGCAGGATTGATAGAATATAATAGACGAACAAGAGGGCATTGTTATTACTGAGGAGATGGGTGATAACCAAAATAATTAGCTAGCTCCTACAGTTGTTGCAGATCCAAATCCTATTCCTCGTACTATGTACGACTATGCCAAGCCCACTTTAACTAGGGCTGAATTGAGTATTCTGAGACCCACCATTGCTGCAAATAATTTTTAACTGAAGCTGAACATTATTCAGATGGTACAATAGTTTGTTCAATTCGATGGCTTACAATACAAAGATCCAAATACTTATTTGACAAATTTCCTAGAAATCTGTGATACTTTCAAGATTAATGGCGCCATTAACGATGCCGTTCATTTACGATTATTCTCTTTTTCGTTGAGGAACAAAGCTAAGTAGTGGTTAAACTCTTTACCACGAGGTTCCATCACTACATGGGCCCAAATGACCGAGAAATTTATACTAAAGTACTTCCCACCAACTAAGGCAGCCAAGTTAAGGAAAAACATCTCTTCCTTTGTACAGATTGATTTAGAAATGTTATATGATGCATGGGAGAGATACAAGGATTTAGTGAGAAGGTGCCCTCACCATGGGTTACATTTATGGTTACAAGTTCAAGCCTTCTACAATGATTTGAATCCCTCAACAAGGCAATTAATTAATTCAGCGACTGGTGATACACTTAATAATAGAACACCCAAAGCAGCTTATGCATTTATTGAGGAGATGACACTGAATAATAATCAGTGGCAAGTTATGAGGACAAAGCTGATAAAAGTAGTTGGTGTCTTTAATTTAGATGTAGTCACCATGTTATCGAATCAGGTAGAACTTTTAAATGAGAAAATTTATGGTTTATATGTTTCTATGCAAGTACACCTGGTGATGCAATGCGATGCAAATGAAGGTGGAATAAATAACCCAGAATGTTTACCTAGCACAGAGAACGAACAAATCAATTATATAGGTAATAATTCTAGGCCACAAAATAACCCTTATAGTAACAGCTATAATGCAGGTTGGAGGAACCATCCCAATTTCTCTTAGGGTGGTCAAGGAAATCAGATAGCACAAACTCCTCTAGGCTTCCAACAACAACCTTACCAGCAAGAGAAAAAGCCAAACCTCGAGGAGATGTTGACGAAGTTTATCTTGGTGTCAGAAACCCATTTTTGAAACACTAAAGAAGCACTTAAAAATCAACAAGCATCGATTCAAGGGCTCGAGAACCAAACAGGTTAGCTTGCTAAGTTAATTTCAGAATGACCACAAGGTAGTTTGCCTAGCAATACCAAAACTAACCTAAAGGAGCAGCTTCATGCAATTCTTGTTCGAGATGAAGAAGGGTTAGTTGAATCTAAACAAGAATAGAGGCTAGAAATTGTGGTGAATAACTATAAGGTTGAGGTAAGACAGAAAGAGCAAAAGCTAGCTGTAAAGGAATATACGCCTCGAGTGCCATATCCTAATGCGATGAAAAGAGACCAAACAATAGAAAAATTTGGTAAATTTATCAAACTCTTAAAGAAATTACATATTAACTTAGAGTTTGTTGAAGCTCTTTTGCAGATGCCCAATTATGTCAAATTTTTAAAGGAGCTGTTGACAAACAAATGAAAGTTAGATGATTCGTCAATTGTGGAGCTCAATGCAATTTGCTTGGCCATCTTATAAAATAAACTACCCTACAAACTAAAAGATCCAGAGAGTTTTACTATTCCTTGTTTAATTGGTAGTTTGAATATTGAAAATGCTTTGGCTGATTTAGGGGTTAGTATTAATGTCATGCCTTATAAAATGTTTAAACAACTAGGTCTTGGGAAACCCAATCAAACTAGGATAAGTATTCAATTAACGGATAGAACCATTAGATATCCTAGGGGTGTTATTTAGGACGTGCTTGTAAAAATTGACAAATTCATATTCCCTATTGACTTTGTTGTGTTGGACATGGATGAGGGTAGTGAGGTACCTTTAATTTTAGGGCAACCCTTTTTAGTAACAGCTAGAACTATAATTGATGTTGGTACGGGTGAACTTGTACTTCGTGTAGGTGACAAAATGATTACTCTCCAAGCTCATGATTCTGTGAGAACATCTAGTGACCGAGATGGTTTTAAGTCTTCTATTAATGTGAGTAACCATGTGGCTCAATCTTCTTTGCAGGAAACCCCTCAAAAAAACGTAATGGAGCCACGTTTCAGTTAATCCGATAGAAACAGAACGACTTATGAAGAACGAATGTTACAAATTGATGAACTAGATGAATGACAAACACATGTCAATGAGAAATTGAGAAAACAAGATAAAGAGCCAAAGTGATGCCATGATGAGCATGTGGATGGAACGAACCGATTTAAGTTGGGGACAAAGTACTACTAGACAAAACAGATCCACGAATTGCCCCTTCGAAGCTTAATGCAAATGGATCAAACCCATTTACGGTACTGAATGTCTTCCCTTATTGTACAGTCGAGGTAACTCTTTCTGAATTTAACACATTTAAGGTAAACAATACTCGACATAAACCTTATCTTGGTAAAGTAATTGATATCGATAAAGAGGAGCTTCGGCTCCACGAACCACCGTAATCATGTGCATACGAGTTAAGTCGAGCTTAGACTCTAAATAAGCGTTAGGCAACCCGAGTGTCTAACATTCTGCTAATTCTTTTAACTTTATTTCATATTATTTTCAAATTAATTAAATAAAATTTTAAAATAAAATTTTTTTGACCCATAAGGCCTGGACATACGAGTGTTTCCCAGGCCGTGTACACAATAGGAGATTCGACACATGGCCTGGCAACATCGTCATGTGACCCACACGGCTTGAACACATGGGCGTGTCGTTGGCCATGTGGATACTGGGACTTAATTTTTCAAAAATTCAAAGGTTACACGGCCTAAAATAGTCCACACGGCTTAGACACATGTGTGTGTCCTAAGTCGTGTGAGTTGTAACACCCCTTACCCGTATCCGACGCCGAGATAGGGTTCGAGGCGTTACCAGAATTAAGCGTACATGTTTTCATAAAATCGGGCCATAAAATTTTAACCAATTCAAAAACATTCAAACACATGTATATTGTCCCTTATACGAGCTACCAAGGCTCTAAACATGCATTAAAGACGGTTTGGGACTAAACCGAGAACTTTGGAAAGTTTTGGGAAAACTTAGAAAAATTTTCATGAAACAGGGTCACACGCAGGGACAAGCCCGTGTGTCTTCAACACGCCTATGTCCTCAGGCCGTGTAATTCTCTGTTTATGATGTCAGTAAAATAAATTGAACCACACGGCCAGGCCACACGCCTGTGTGCTAGGCCGTGTCCTCCACAATGCTGAGACATATGGCCGTGTCTCTGCCTGTGTGGCTAGCACTTAGGTTATTTTCCAAGCCTTTCGTTACCATTAATCCCTCACATTTTTACACACATCAAAGATATTCATCATGGCATCCTTTTAGTGATTTAGCATACTTCACTAAGGTATATTCTTAACATTAACATGCTATCGTTCACGAGTTACACAAGCTCATATAATGCCAAATCTAGACACAACAATCCATATTCATTGACCCTGTCATATGATGACCGTTTATACCAAATTTTCGTGTTCATCGACTTATCAAGTGATCTTATTTAAACATCAGGCATTCATGTCCAATCATCATCGTCTTATTTCCATATCATACAATTACTTCATGGCTATGACCATTTCGATTGGTCATGAAGCATTTATCATACACATATGTCTTAACACCAATCATGCATGTCTCACAAGCATACATCATCGCAACACAAGCATTAAAACTTAGCATGGATAACTAGGCTTACAAGTCACAATCATTATAAGCCACATCTCATGGCTCTATACAATGAATCAATATAAGCAAATACATTTGGCTATTGATAACAACATCTATCATAAAAACTAAGTCCCTATACATGCCACTCACTTGAAGGTGCTTAATACATATATGTCAATACTCCAAAGGTGATGACTTGATAGTGTGATACTGCCTTTGACGATCTCCAACCTCGAGCTAACCTGACAGCACAAAAAGAAATAGAAAAGGAAAGGGGTAACCTTTATAGCTTAGTAAGTCCATATGAAAATAATAAGCAATATGTCAACATGCTTCTCAAGGTATTACAATCATAATTACACATTTATTTATGTTTTGGTCAAGCTGTCTTCTCGAGTCATAGTTATTAAATTATTTATATCTAGAGCTACGAAACTCCAAATTAAGATCCAATAATTTTTCCTGAAACTAGACTCACATATTTTCTTATCATAAAATTTCCAAAATTTATGGATTATCCAATAAGTACAGTTTATTCTTCAAACTTACCCCTGTTTTGCTATTTGCCAGCTTCAACCTTCCTCTACTAAAACTTAATTATCTCATAGTACGAAATTAGAATAATGTTTTTGTCTATTTCTATTGAAGATAGACTCATTAAGAATTTACTCATATGAATTCTAAACCATAATTATTCTTGTAAAATTTTTAGTAATTTTCCAAATTTAAAATAGGGGAGCACAAAATCACACTGACCCTATCTCACAAAAATCCAAATATCTCATAATATGAAATTCTTTTGCTTACACCATTTCCTCTATGTGAAACTAGACTCAATAAGATTTAATTTCATATCCTGTTCAGTCTCTAATTAGATTTCCAAAATGTTTGGTGGATTTTCAAATTTGGACTACTGCTGTTGTCCAAAACTGTTTTATTGCAATATGATGATAACTATCATAAGTTCATTTTCAACTGATCATGAACTCACCATTTCATGGATTCCATGTTCAATTACACAATGTAGTTAGCATGATATTACAACAAAATTCATAATCATAATTCATACATCTTAGCTCATCGAGGTCTCGACATTTCAAAATCTCAATAACCATAAAGATTATTCATCATTCAAGCCTTTTTGCACACTTATGATATGTTCATACATATACATATACATATACATAAACTTTCTCGTCACATATCATCCTTTAGCAAGGCATCACTCATGAGTATAACGTACGTACCTGTACATATCCGTAGCATATTAAATAACTTTACCTTCATTGCCATGCCCATCTTGGGACTTTCATCGCATTATTCATTATAATACTCATTGAACACTCAGAATACTATTGGATACGCGAAAACTTGCACCTAAGTGCCACATAAACATACGTAGCCGAAGCTACCTCATATCATGCAACACTCGCAATGGAGCTAGTCACGGGCTTGCTCATATAAGCTATCGGTCAAGGTGTAACTACACGGGTTGCTCACAAAAGCTGTCAGGTATCCGACCACTCAAGGATTACGCAACCACCAGTAGGACACACGAGACCATTTGTAACACCCCTTACCCGAGACAGTTGCCGGAATTGAGCATGAGGCGTTACCAGACTTATTTTACTTGTTCGGGGCATAAAATTTTTTTTACTTTAAAAAAAATAATTCACTCACATTCATCCAATAAATCCCTAAAAAGGGCCCTCGTGGCCCTAAAACATGCAATTGGAATGATTCGGGACCAACCCGGGAACATTAAAATTTTTTTGATTACTTACACAAATCAAAACAATTTATTTCACTATTCATAATAAAACTATCCATCTGCGTAATAGTCACTAAATTAATTATAACTTGAGTTACGAAACTCGAAATTTAAATCCATAAATTTTACCTGAAACTAGACTCATATATCTTCTTACCATAATTTTTCCAGAATTTTTGGTTTGGCCAATTAGTACAGTTTATTCATTAAATATTCCCCTGTTTTGTAGTTCAATGGACCTGACCTCTCTTCACTAAAAATTGATTATCTTATTATACAGAAATCGGATAACGTTTCCATTTACTTCTAATGAAAATAGACTCACTGAGAAATCTATACATATAAAATTTGACTTATAATTATTTTTTAAAAATTTCTACTGATTTTCCAATCTAAAGTTGGAACAGGGGATCATGAAGTCACTCTGAACCAATCTTACAGAAATTTAAATATCTCAGAATATAGACTTCCTTTGCTTGCTCTGCTTCTTTCCTATGGAAATAGACTCAATAAGCTTTAATTCTATATCTAATTCACACATTTCTACAATTTTTAGTGATTTTCCAAAACCACATCACTGCTTCTGTTTCCTAATTGTTCCATGGCCAACTATTACTCTTTCATAATTTCTTTGCATCAAACCTCATTTAGGCATACATAATACCAAAACATGTTCTTATTTAGCTATATCCTAAGCTAATCTTACCAAGTATTCACATACCATTCTTTAATCATATCATAAGGACATGCACACAAAATAGTCAAGTCCTATACATACCATAACTAAAAGTATTTCTAGTCACAAAATACCGAGATAGCTCGTTGATAGTGTGAGACGATCTCCAACGTCCTTACGATTTTCTGAGTTGGCTTTGCGATACTATAAAAAAAGAGAAAAAAAGGAGTAAGCATAAAGCTTAGTAAGTTTGCATGTAAATAAATAACAACATTCTAAATGAATTATCAAGATAACCTGAACCTTTCGAACATGGACTTATCTTACCCTTCCCTTTTGGTACACTCTTTGAATTTTCCGTTAAACCATTTGGAATTCTAAGGATACACGGGTAACTTTCCTTTTTAAACTTACCATTGTCATGCCTTGACATGGTCTTACGTGGTATCCTTGCCTTATGAACTCACTATTGCCATGCCTTGGCATGGTCTTACATGGGATTTTTGCCTTATAGTAGTTTATCAATGCCAGGCCTTGACATGGTCTTACTTGGTATCCTTAAACCCTAATGTCATGACATTTGTATCCTACACATTCTTAAGGTTCAACCGGAAACTTTTAAGTATCATTTCTCCGTCAATTCTTACTTGAATCATTAAGAAATAAATTTACAAAATAAATATATAGATGCTGAAAAATAACATCATTATTTATAAATAATAAAACATTGCATTTATTTACTACAAACTTACCTCGATACAAAATACGATCAAATATTTTGATTTAGTCCTCAACCTTTTTCTTTCCTCGGTCTAACCCCAAATTTCGTTCTTCTTGATCTATAATAGAAAATTTAACTTATTTAATATTCATATTTATCAAAACAATCCTTAACTCTAACTTTTTAAAAATTATAATTTTACCCCTAAACTTTTGCATATTTACACTTTTCCCCAAAGCTCAGAAATGAAACTTTATCCCTAATTCTTATGTTTTATGACATGCTGATCATTTATTTACCTACGACAACATCAAATTCCCACTCTAACATGTACTTATGACCATTAGGTATTTTTACCGATTATGTCGTTTTACTCGTTTTCGTTTAAAATCGCTTAGCTGAAGTCATTTAACATGATTTCAAGCTTCATATTCTACCATAAAACATCAAAATAAACACATTTTACCTATGGGTATTTTTTCAAATATGAACCCTAGGTTAAATTATTGCTAGAATAAGCTAAATCAAGTTACCGGGACTTCAAAAACGTAAAGAACATTAAAAACGGGGCTTGGAATCACTTACTATGAAGCTTGGAAGCTTGAAAAAACCGTAGCTATGAAGAACCCTTGAAATTTCGGCCTAATGAAGAAGATGGGCACATTTTTCCATCTTTTTCCCTTTTTTAATCTGTTAATTACAAAATGACTAAAATACCCTTCATTAAAACTTTAGTTATTTTTATCTATGTATGTCCATTTTTTTCCATGAAAACCTAATGGTATAATTACCATTTAAGGACCTCTACTTCAATTATACTCTTCAATTTAATCCTTTAGCATCTAAAACTCATATATATCAACTTTTGCAATTAAGCCCTAGTAGGCAAATTAAGCATGCTATCTATAAAATTTTCCATCGGTACTCTGACACATGCATCTAATCACTAGGTAAATTATAAAAATCAATTGGAAGAAACTTTTCTATCTCGGATTCATGGTTTCACAACCACTGATTTGTTTAGGCCCTATTTTGGGATGTTACATCATTTCCCGAAACTCAATCACATGTATCGCATCCATTATGAACTCGGACCACTCAAAAAGCTCGGATGCTCGTAACCATAATGAACTCGGACCACTCAACGAGCTTGGATGCCATATATATCACGAACCCGGACCACTCAACAAGTTCGAACTTCTTAATTCCTAGTGACATGGCACTTGTATCCTAGACTTGCACAAGGCATACTTTGTCGTACTTACTCGTGATATCGTATGTAATAGCCATATATCATTCATGCTTACAATAGTACCAATTACCCATTCATAGCATAATAAGGCATTAACTCAAATAGAAAATAATCTTTTATAAATTTACATAACATACATCACCTATTTCAAATATCACTTATCATATATCATAATTTTCTTGCATTTCATGTAATATTCTTCCATGTCATATTTCCACATCATAAACTCCATTCCATCAACTTTTCCAATGTATTAAATCATACAATATATGCAATAATAGTAAGGAATATAATTCAAACATAACATTGCATTATTATTATCATATGAACTTACCTCGAATCCGAGCATGGCTAATTATTTTATTTTAATCCACAATCTCATACTTTCCCGATTTAATCCCGAATCTCGATTTTCTTGATCTAGAATTTCAAATATAGCTTATTTAGGACTCACATTATTCATATAGACCCAAAAATCATATTAAAGAAAAATTACAATTTTGCCTCCAAACTTTGTCATATTTACACTTTTGACCCAAGGCTCGTAAAATGATTTTCATTCAATTTCATTGTTCTTTAAGCCTAGCCAAATCATTTTCATAACTTAGCAGCCCACAATTTCCACTAAATCACACTTTTATGACAAATTTTATAACTTTTACAATCTAGTCCTTTTAAGCATTTTCACCGAAAATCACTTAGCAAAAGTCATTTATCTAACACCAAACATTCATTTTCTACCATTAGACATCAAAAAACATGCATACCACTCATGGGTAAATTTTTAAACATGAACCCTAGCTCAAAATAATGGTAGAACTAGGTAAATCGAGTTATCGAGACTTTAAAAATGTAAAGAACATTAAAAATAGGGTTCGAGATTACTTACAAATGAGCTTGGAAGCTTGAACCAAACCTTAGCCGTAGCTTCCATGGTAGATTCAGCTGGTACATGAAGAAGATGGACAATTTGGCTTATTTTGGCTTTTTAATTCTTTTAATTATTAGATTACCAAAATGCCCCTAACTTAAAAATATTCTATTTCACCCATTTCATGTTTATTTTTGTCCAAAAATTAACCAATGGTCTAATTACCATTTAAGGACTTGAAATTTAAAATTTCAAAACAATTTGACACCTCTAACATGTAGAACTCAACTTTTGCACTTTTTATAATTTAGTCCTTTTGACTAAATTGAGTGCCCAAATGTTAAAATTTTCAAACGAAATTTTCACGAAATTATCCCGTGAAATTGTTCACCAAAAAAATAATAAAAATAAGTTTTCTTACATCGAACTTGTGGTCCCGAAACTACTATTTCGACTAAGCCCTAATTCGGGATGTTACATGAGTCTTGGAGTTAATTTTTTCAATTTTATTTCAAGTTAGAAAGTTAAACGAGCAAGGCACACGGCTGTGCCTCACACATGACCGGGCCACACGAGCATGTGGATGGCCATGTGACCCACACGGCCTCTTACACGGGTGTGGGAGAAGTGAAGGAAATCACATATGACCTGGCACCCGGTCATGTAAGGACTGGGCTCATTTTTTTTAAAAATGCACACGGGTTGAAATATCACACACTGGCATGTGCCACCCATTTAAACCCTAATTTCCCTTTCATTTTGCTTTTGTCCTCTCTCTACCCTAAAAAGAAACCCTAGTCGTCGCTCACCATCCCCTGCAACTGATTTGCTTCCCCTCACCAGTCCAACCACCTTCTCGATTTCCCTTTCCTTCCCAACAGTCCCTAACCAATCTAGAGATCCCCCCACTCGAACTGCCAGCCCCTATGACCATCGCAACCAACCTGCATCTCTACCCGATTCGGCCTAGTCACGCCCTGGAACGACGAAAATTTGCAAGTGTACACAATCGCAACAAGTAATAAAGTGACAAGTAAATGTCGAGTTATCGTACCCACAGAGACTATGAAAAGAATTATTTATGATTGCTATTTAAAACAGTTTGGTGAAGATAAATATTTTGTTTGAAGGGGGTAATTAAAAACTAAGATTTTAAACTAAGTAGACTAAAGAAAAAAAATCTCAAATGCACGATTTCAAAATATGATTTAATCAAGATAACATAATTGTGTTGATTTAATTACATTTCTTTAACTTAAAAATTATTAAACTCATGTCTATGTTGTTATGAATAAATTCACGATAATTCGGCAATTTACTAACTTATGAACATATTCACCTACACAAATCCATTCATCTCTTAACATATCCCTGTGTTAATTCAAACAATTAAACAGATTTTAATAAGAAAACATGTTATGGCACATACATACTCATTAAATTGAACTAATCTCTTGCATATCCCTATGTCAATTCAAACAATTAATTAAATCTAATAAGCACATAAAAGACTATATGAGGTAACAAGGTATTATTACCTTGAAACAGTTTAATCACAATAATCTTGCAAGTTATGCAAGACAAGTATATCGCCATATACATTGCTAATTTAACCTTCAGCTAACTTAGAAGAATAAACATGTACTGACTAAGTATTGTGTCCATTAATTACAATTTCAATCCGTTTAAATAATTAATTCATTAGCTACCTCACAATTGTAATGGAAGAATAACTTAGGCATGATTTTACTTAATCAAGCATTTTATCGAGGCCTATAACAATATAAACACAATTTTAATCATTTAAGCAGATGAAATGCAATCAAACTAGCACGAATTAAATTCAAGCTAAGCTAATTTAATTAACCATTCCAACAACATAAATAATCATAGATATGTTTATCATAACAACAACAAAAATTAAAGAGATAGCAAACAAGAATCAAATCCGATGTTTTTCTGTGGCTTGACAAGGTTGCTCTATTATTCCTTCTTTGTTGTCCTCGCCAATCAACGCTTCTATGAACACTCAATTGCTGCTCCAAAATGTCTGAAGAAGAACCCTTTCTCAAGGGGAGAAATCAGCACAAGAGCAAGGGACTTGAAATGGAAAAATGAGAGGAGAAAGTGAGAGAAGATAGAAGAGATGTGAATGAATGAGGGATGCTTTGAATGATCAACCAAGGGGGGTTATAGCTGAATGTGATAGCTAAAATTTGCTAAAAATAGCAGCCAAAGAGCCACCCCTTGTCCAGCCATCTATGTGGCAAAGTTAATGGCTTCAACTTTGCTAAATTTGGCTTGGGGCAAATCTTCAAAGCTATCAATTATGGAGGGGCTGATTTGCAATTTGAACAAGTATTCAAGGGCTTCTTTGCAGCTTAAATAATCACCTAATGAGTTGAATTGGTTCAGCACTTGGACAATTTTGGGCTGTCCTCTCCTTAGCTGGTTCGGTTCACTCAGACCATTTTTTCATAATTAAGTAATAATAATCTATTAACCCAAATTAACTTGGACATAAATTAAAATTAATTATATTATGATTTAATTCATATTATTTTTTTCCTTTTGTGCAAATCTGTCGAAAATAACCAAAATTCATAAAAAATAATTATAAAGTTAACTAAATTTCAACATGTTCATATTTTAAGTGCACTTAAATTATTTTATAAAAATTAATTATTTTTCGACAAGAATTTAACCGAATTCGCATGAATTTAAGTTAAAAAGGGTACGGAAAAGTGTGTAAATTTTTGTGTTTCCACACCCCCAAACTTAATTCATTGCTTGTCCCGAGTAATGCACAAATTTTGAAAAGAATTTCTCGGAAACACCTTTGAAAAATTCCTTTAGAACAACATTTTTCTCAAAATTATGAATTTAATATTCTTATGCTCAAAGACAAGAAATTTGATAGTTATGCTACTTAAGTATACATATCGTTCAAATTAATCTCAACAACTATTATGATAGCAAAAATTAGACTAAATGCTTCCTAATAAAGTCATGTTAAACCTTACCAATGTAATTTTATTCCCTTTATTCAGATTAAGCTGCAATCATTAAGTTTAACTTATGTCTTCATATTTGTACGTAGCAATTTCTCTCCACTAATGTAGGTAGCATTGGCACTTTTGAATCAATAGGTCTTTAACAAGGTTGTAACATGGCTGGGCTTAAGGGTAGGTAAAAGATAGACAATTTTAGGCTTTTAAACCCTAGACTCAGCTTGTATCGGATCTTCGAAATAATTACCTTCAATACATCAACTTTCCTCGTTTTGACATGATCTTTTGTACATCTTATTTTAAAAACTAATGCTCTCTCTCTTTTCTTTTTTTCTTTTTTATTTTTTTAAATTCAAGCATTTTGTTGAATGTACTACAATTTTAGAGCGTTCGATACTTCTTTTCAACTCCCCCAAACTTATTTTTAAAGAATACTTCGAATAGTACTGAGTCTAATGTTTGGGACAATTTTAAGATAGTTAAGAGAGAAATGATGGCTAAAATTGCAAGGGTTCAAACAAAATTAGGCCATATAGTCTCAAAGTTCGGTTTCAAAGGATAAAAATTTCATCATGGTTGGCTTGAAAGGCTCAAACGGTCCAAACGAAAGTTGCCTAAATCATTTCCAATGTTCCATGCTTCCTAGGATTTCGCCTCAAGAAACTACAAGTCAATTCTAAAGACTTAAACTTTCATGCATGTCTAACTTTCGTAAGGAACTAAAAATTTATGGTACGAGTTGCATGCTTTATTAAAAATACATTCATGTCATTATTAAGCTAACATAATAATTTATTGAAATAATAGAACTTCATTTATATCAAAGTTTAGCATACTTAACAAAATTTCAAATTATTGAATATCCTAACCATAATTAAAAGAAAATTTTTTCTGAGTGGAAATAATTCAATTTTTCGGTCCCCCCACTTAAGATGGACAATGTCCTCATTGTTAAAAGTGAATTGATACTATACACCAGGTAGGGTTCTAGAAAAGAGGAGGTGAGTCCAATTGACTGCTTAAGTACGAAGCTCTATCTAGATCCAATCCTAGACATGTATATACCTATTACCACACTTTACACTTTGGGACTTATTCATTATTCATGATTTCCACCTCTTGCTTTATTATGCGAAAATAAAGATTCCTAATTAAACTTAATCCTAAAATGACCTAAGAATAGAAATAAAATAAGGTCAAGATCCCCCATTTTATTTATTTGCAGACCCTTCCAAATTTGACTCATCTTTTGTTCCATCATTATTGCCTTTGCATGAATCGCTTCGTTCCTTCTTCGATAATGGAGTCCATAGTTCAAATATAAAATCTGGAAATTCAGGCATAAAAATTAATGGGTCATTGTAAATTTTCTTAAGAGCACCTCTCATTGAGTCATCCCTTATTTTTGAGTATCTCCAGTAAGCTTGTTGCTGCCATTGCATATGCTGCATTATGCCCATCAACTTTGATAGCACATCTCGAAGATCTAGGCTAGGCGGTTGAGCTCTGAATATTGAAGTTTTGTCATTAGGTTCAACTTCTGGTTCCATTGGTTCCACCTTATTAGGGACTTCAGCCGATTGTATTGGTTCGATCTCTAGGGGTCTTCTTCCTCTTCTTAGGGATCCTCACTTTCTTTCATTCACTACTATAGAACAGAATCTCTAGCTATTCGGTAGAGGTCCCAATCTATGATTGTGCCCTGGCTATAGCCTGTCTTCTTTACGTTTGCAAGAATTTTAGCTTTCAAGCATAGAATTGTTATAGTAAAGGGAAAGTAGGCTGGGCTAGAACTTCTAACGGCACAATTCCACAATTCTCTTAGGATGATTTTTCCCACATCAATGGTCTTTCGAGTTAAAATTGAGTATAATAAGACCATTCACTCTGATTAAATTGTAGTTCCATGTGAGCTAGGCATAAGTTTGAAACGGTTGAAATAGAACCATACCTTTGCGAGTGGTGTCAAATATTCCTTTTGACAAGTGTAGGTTTCTTGCTTTGACATAGTCCACTTAGAACCTGGAACTGTAAGTTCCTCGAGAATTTCTTGCAAATTTTCAAGCTCTATATTGCTCATCAAGGAAGAATAATCGTCATTTTCGAAATCAGGCAATTCAAAGAACTCATTAATAGCATTTGAAGTTGTTGGCACCTTGATTCCGCGAACTGGAACTTCCGTCAACTCGCTTGAGGTTAAATTCACATAGAACTCGCGAACTAGTTCCTCATCCATACTAGGTCTCTTCTCATAAAACAATTCCCAATTGAGGGCTTCAGCAACTTGACGAATACGTGCCATAAAGTCTTTGTAGTTGCTCTCTTTCAATGTAAAACCTTTCTCTGGATGCATCTATTGATTTTTGAAGATACTCTCGTATGCTGCTTTAGCTTCTTCATAATGGAACTTGTTTTGTGTTTCATCAATTTGGGCGCAGACATGAGTTCTCTTGCTAGGCATGATTAACCTGAAAAAAAGATGGGAAAATTTATTTTCTCAAAAATTTAAAAATTATTAATGATTCAATAAATTGAAAAATTAAATGATTAAATAAAATTAAAATTTAGGAGAAAAAATTTGTATTACCACCCTTTCTATAAAAATTAAGATCTCCTAGAAATAATTAATGAACAAAAGAGGTCAATTTAGGGTAGGTTGGAAGATTTCGGCTAAGGGGCTTGGTGTAGGTGTGTGCCGCACAAGTGTTGGAGGGCTGCTGGAGTGCGCGGGTGGATGGGCACAGGAGCAGACAGCAGCGCGTAAACTGAGCTGGGAGCTAGCAGTAGTGCACGAGCAGCATGCGGGACCTTCAGCAAGCTGGCCTGGCGTACGCTGAAGCTGGACGTACGCAGGTGAGGTGCCTAGGAGCAGTTGCTGGGGCTTGGATGTGCGGCATGCAATGGAGCTGGGGCTGCTGGCCGAGTAATGTATGACTAGGAGCTTGCAGTACTTGGTGTTTTGGGGGTTTGAGTGATGGATGAATGTGAAGATGGGTGGAATTTATAGAGGAAGGAATAGGAATTAGTGTAGATTTCTTAGAACAATTTAATCAATAAAGAATTCTAAGTTCTAATCCTATACAAAGTTAACAATAATTAATAATTAAATATATGCATATTAAATTATTAATGCTATTAATTTATTTAAACAAAAATGAAATATGATTAAAACTAATCCTAATTCTATGCTAAATTGATAAAAATTAATATATAAATTATAATAAATATAATTATATATTAAAGATTATCATCTTATTATTATTTGAAAAAAAACTTATCAAACAAAATATGATTAAATTAACACTAATCCTAACTCTATATAAAGTTGATAATAATTAATATATATTATAATGGATATAATTATATATTAATAATTATCATCTTTTTTTATTAAACTAAAAACATTTATTCTAGAAGCCTTTTGAAAATATTTACAAAAGAGACATCTAATTTTTATTATTTACAAAAAGAGTAACCCAATTTTAAAAATAGTTTAATTAAGTCCCTAGACTTAATGAAAATTTGAAATTGAGTTGCAATTTAAAACTTGGATAAAAATTGACCTTATTTGAAAAACCAAAAATTTATTTTTCCATTTAGGGAATAATTTCTTAGAGAAGAGATTGATGAGTAAATATTATCATTCCTCATCTAAGAAATCTAAAAACTATTTTAATCGATCGACAACTTCAATGGGATATCAGAGTAGAGATCGCGGAAAGCAATACACCAACCCTAAAACTCAAGCCACATCGGTATCGAGTGTTGATAATGTAAAAGATGTTAAACCTAAGTGTCAACAGTTTGGAAGACGAAATTTTGGAAAATGTTGGGTGAAAAATAATAATAGAACTTGTTACAGTTGTGGTTCACGAGATCAGTTTATTAAAGATTGCCCAAAGTGAGCTGAAAAAGATAATGCTCAGAACACGAGGCAGAGTAACACTACAGTTAGAGGTAGACCACCTAGAAACACAGGAAATGTGAGTGGTGGTAGAAGTGTGACACGAGACACTGCTGTAAGATGTGATGCTAGAGCACCGGCACGAGCCTATGGTATTCGCGCTCGCGAAGAAGCGTCATCTCTAGATGTTATTACCGATACTTTTACTCTCTATGATACTAAATTAATTGCATTAATAGATCCAAGATCAACTCATTCGTATATATGTGTGAATTTAGTATCTAGTAAGACTTTGCCTGTAGAGTCTACTGAATTTGTAATTAGAGTATCGAACCCTTTAGGCAAGTGTGTGTTGGTTGATTACGTGTGCAAGAACTGTCTGTTGATGATTTGAATTTTTTGTTTTTCGATCGATTTGATGTTGTTACCATTTGATGAATTTGATATAATTCTGGGTATGGATTGGTTAACGCTACAACCTGCTGTTGTGAATTACAAATGAAAGACGATTGATTTGAGATGTCAGAATAATGAGATTATCCGAATTGAGTCAGATGATTTGAATGGCTTGCCAGTAGTGATTTCTTCAATGTTAGCTCAGAAATATGTGAGAAAGGGTTGTGAAGCTTGCTTTGCTTATGTACTAGATACGAAAGTGACTGAAAAGAAGATTGAATCATTGCCAGTTGTGTGTGAGTATCCAGATGTGTTTCCTGAAGAGTTACCGGGTTTACCATCGATCTGAGAGGTTGAATTTGGTATTGAGTTAATGTCAGGAACAACTCCAATATCGATAGCTCTGTACAGAATGGCTCCGATAAAGTTAAAAGAATTGAAATCTCAATTGCAAGAATTAATTGATAGAGGATTTGCATGACCAAGTTTTTCACCCTAGGGTGCTTCCGTATTGTTTGTGAAAAAGAAAGATGGCACGATGAGAATGTGTATAGACTATAGATAGCTTAACAAAGTAACGATAAACAACAAATACCCTCTACCACAAATAGATGATTTGTTTGAGCAGTTAAAAGGGGATACAGTATTTTCAAAGATAGATTTGAGATCGGGTTATTACCAGTTGCAAGTTAGAGACTCTAATGTGCCAAAGGCAGCTTTTAGAACGAGGTATGGTCATTATGAATTTTTAGTTATGCCTTTCGGATTAACGAATGCACCTACTATCTTTATGGACTTGATGAACAGGATTTTTAGACTGTACCGAGATCGATTTGTTGTTGTGTTCATAGATGATATTTTGATTTATTCGAGAGAAGAAACTGAGCATGCTAAGCATTTAAGAGTTGTATTACAGACTCTGCATGATAAGAAGTTATATGCAAAGTTCAATAAATGTGAATTCTAGTTGCGTGAAGTTGGTTTTCTGGGGCATATTGTGTTAGCATCGAGTATTCGAGTTGATCTGAACAAGATTTCTGCAATAACGGATTGGAAGCCTTTGAGTAATGTATCTGAAGTCCGTAGCTTTTTGGGACTGGCTGGTTTTTATAGATGTTTTGTGAAAGGATTTTCAATGATTGCAAATCCATTGACAAGATTGCTTCAGAAAGATGTAAAGTTTGAATGGTCTGAGAAATGTCAGAAAAGTTTTGATCAGTTGAAAGCTCTTTTAACTGAAGCTCCAGTGTTAGTACAACGAGAATTGGGTAAAGAATTTTTGATCTATAGTGATGCATCATTGAATGACTTGGATTGCGTTTTGATGTAGGAAGGCAAAGTCATAGCTTATTCCTCGAGACAGTTGAAGCTGCATGAAAAGAATTACCTGATGCACAATTTAGAGTTAGCAGCCACTGTGTTTGCATTAAAGATTTGGCGCCATTATTTGTTCGGTGAGAAATGGCAGTGTTTACTCAGATCACAGGAGTTTAAACTATCTGATGACTCAAAAAGATTTGAATTTGCAACAATAGAGATGACTAGAATTGTTAAAAGATTACGAGCTAGTTATTGACTACCATCCGAGAAAAGCAAATGTTGTTGCTGATGCATTAAGCCAAAAATCTTTGTATTCTTTACGTGTAATGAAGTCTCAGTTGGCTTTATTTGATGATGGCTAGATTGTAGATGAGTTGAAAGCGAGATAGTTATTTTTACAACAAATTTACGAAGTTGAGAAAATTGATAATGAAATGTTAGCAAAACAAACTTAATGTAATTCAAAGCCTAATTCAAAGTTTCAAGTTGATTCAGATGATTGTTCAAGATTTAAAGGTCGAATATGTGTTCCGAGGAATTTAGAGTTGATTCAGATGATTTCGAAGCTCATAGTAGTCATTTATCTATTCATCTGGGAAGCACGAAAATGTATAATGACTTGAAACAACTTTATTGGTGACATGGCATAAAACGTGATATTTTAGAATTTGCTTTGAAATGTGTGATTTGTCTGCAAGTTAAAGCAGAGCATCAGGTACCGTCTGGTTTATTGCAGCTGATTATAATTCCTAAGTGGAAATGGGATAGAGTAACTATGGATTTTATTTTGGGTTTTCCCCTATCTCCGAGAAAGAAAGATGCGATTTGGGTTGTTGTTGACCAGTTCACAAAATCAACTCATTTCATTCCAGTACGAACAGACTATTCATTAGAAAAGTTAACTGAGTTGTATATATTCGAGGTTTTGAGATTACATGGAGTACCTATTTCTATTATTTCGGATAGAGATCTGAGGTTTACATCACGGTTTTGGAAGAAACTGCAAGACGCACTGGGTACAAAGTTACATTTCAGTACCGCGTTTCACCCACAAACGGATGGTCAATCCAAGCGAATTGTTCAGATACTAGAGGATATGTTGAGATGTTGTATTCTTGAGTTTGAAGGTATGTGGGAAAAGTATTTGCCATTGATTGAATTTGCATATAACAATAGTTTTCATTAGAGTATTAGAATGGCACACTACGAAGCTTTATACGGTCGAAAATGTCAAACACTTTTGTACTGGACTGAACTTAGAGAGAATAAGATTCACGGGGTTGATCTGATTAGAGAGATTGAAGAAAAAGTGAAAAAAATTGTGCTAGTTTGAAAGCAACGTCAGATCAATAGAAATCTTATGCAGACTTGAAACGGAAAGATATTGAATTTCTGATCGGGGATAAAGTGTTTTTGAAACTATCTCCGCGGAAGAAAATACTCAAATTCGGCAGAAAGGGAAAGTTGAGTCCGAGATATATTGGACTTTATGAGATTATCGAGTGAGTTGGACCAGTTGCTTATCAGCTAACATTGCCATCTGAGTTAGAAAGGATTCATAATGTATTCCATGTATCGATACTACGAAGATACAGATCTGATCCTTCTCATGTTATTTTCCCGACCGAAGTTGGGATTCAATCAGGCTTATCATACAACGAAGAACCAATTCAAATTCTAGCTTGTGAGATCAAAAAGCTGAGAAATGAAAGAATAGAGTTAGTAAAAGTATTATGGCATCGAGATGGGGTAGAATAAGCTACGTGGGAACCCGAGGATACTATGAGAAAGCAATATCCAAACCTATTCAATGGTAAGATTTTCGGGGACAAAAATCTCTAAGGGGGGAGAGTTGTAACAGTCTGGTTTTAGCTAAATCAGAAAGTGGTTTCGAAACCACAAATTCGAGGTCGTAAAATTATTTTAATATTATTTTTGGTGTTTACAGCATGTGAATATATATGTGAGAAAATTTCGTGAGTTAATTTTACCATTTAATAGCTCAATTTGAGAAAAAAAGGACTAAATAGCATAAAATACAAAAGTAGCATGCTATATGTTAAAAGTGCTTGATTGCTATGAAATTAAAAGGTGAAAGTCCTTATGATGATATTAGACCATTAATATATTTAATGGACATACATGGACATCATATTTGTATTTGTTATGGTTTAATTTAAAGGTTAAATAAGTAAATAGATTATTAAATGATGTTTTAATAAAAAATGCCATTTTATTCCATTATCTTCTTCCTAGCTGATTTTAAACAAAAGAAAGAACTATTCTTGCGCTTTGAATTTCGGCAACTTGATAGCTTGATTGAGGTATGAAATTTGTTCGGGTTTTAATGATTTTTACATTTTTGTGATCGTTGCTTTGAGTACTAGCTAGCCCATGCTTCAATTTTTGAAACTGTTGATGATTTTGAAAGTTGTCATTGATGAATTCATGTGTTTTTGGATGTTTGAAGATGAAATATGGAAGCTTTGTGTTTCATATATATGTTTTGTAAAGTGATTTTGAGTAAAAATGCATATTAAGGATTAAATTGTAAAAAGATGAAAATGTGGAGTTAAAAATGTGAATAAATGTGAAATATGGGTTGCTAGGGGTATTATGGTAATTCAGCTAACCGTGGATTAAATTGAATTGTGTGAATTTAATGTATTTGAGAAATAGGGACTAAAGTGATTAAATGTGAAAGTTTAGGGCCAAAGTGCAAGGCTAAAATTATGTGTTTGTGGATTAAATTGAATGAATTGGTGATTAAATGGGTTAATTTTGAATACATATAGATCAAGAAAGAAAGAAGTTGGATTTAGATCGGGGAAAATCGAAGGTTATCGAGTAATCGATCTGATTCATCAATTCCGCGTACGGGGTAAGTTCGTATGTGATAGACATTGTTACAATTATGCTTTTAATGATTTAATATTGCATAAATTATAAAAATGAGAAGATGGTTATGTATGACAACAAATCGATTATGTTTGGCACTTATTGTGCGTTTCAGGATAGCTTCGGCTATATATAGCACTTAGTGTGTGAATTGGAATAGCTTTGGCTATATGTGGCACTAAGTGTGCGATACTGAGATAACTTCGGTTTAATGTGATGGCACTAAGTGTACGATATCGTTATAGTTTCGGATAATCATTTATGCACTAAGTGTTTGAGTTCCTTGAGTATTGAAAGATTTTCAGATGGATTAACGTATTGAACAAAGAGGTGAAAATGTAATAAATACGGGAGAGTACAGGTACGTACGATGCCTATGTGGTAGTTGATACTATGTGTATGAAGCTTGATGGATTTGTATATATATGATAAATGGTCATGGGTTAGAATTGAGTAATGATATAAGACTTATTAAGTGTTTATTAATTGATGATTTGAATATTATGAACTGTCAAGTTTATTTAGTACGAACTTACTAAGCTATAAAGCTTACTATGTGTTATTTGTTTGTGTTTTATAGAGTATCAAAGCTAACTCGGTGTAACACCCCAAACCCAGCCTGGATTTTATGGCCGAATCTGGCAGTGTCACATGAAAGTGTTTTTTTGTAAAAAAAATTGTTTGAAAAAGTCCATTCTGTATTAACCCTCTTTGTAATCTTAGCTAGTATTAACCCTTTGTATTAACCCCTTCCACGAGTACCTCTGGTGCTCATTATCGATTTACGTATTATCTAAATTAGAAATTTTATGTATCAGTTTACAGTTCCAGTGTTTATTACAAGATATTTTATGAAAATATTATCAATAATTCAGAGTTTTGTTTTCGCAGATCGCAGTCTTACTACAGTTTTAGGTTATCCTAAACAGACTATTTCAATACAGTCTATTGCCAACAGTAATCTCAGTATTTCAATTTAAACAAACAGTAGTTTTAAAGAACTTACAGAATCAGCACCGAAGACTCAGTAGACCACATATTCTGAAATAACACTTCGAAGTAGTTTCCAACCATTTGAAACAGTTCTCTTTTTGGAAATTTTATGTTTTTTTAGAAAAACCCCAAATCCATAGCTGAGTTTTGTAACCTGGTATTGTAACACCCCAAACCTGGCCTAGATGTTAGAACCGAATTTGGCGTGTCACTTTGAAGTGTGAAAAGTAAACGTTGTTTGCAAAACCAAATCTTATTTAGCCTCTTTGTGAGTATTGGAAAATGATTTAAAACCTTGTGTTATTACCAAGGTTTCTTTTTTAAAAACGTTATTAAATTTTAAAAACATTTGCTTGCTGCGGAAGCATTTAAAAAGAGTTGTGGAAGCTTGTAAAATTTTGTAGTTTGCGAAAACGCGATGCTTTGAAAACTGTTTAAGCTTTAGAAAAAACTACGTCCAATTACTAGCAGATGTAAAACGTAATAAACCAAAAGTCCCAAATAAAAATTCAGAAATTAAGAGGCCTTATTACTAAAGTTGAAAACCCAAAACGGAATCTAAAACATAAATACAGTCCAAAGGCAGTCGTGTGGCCATCTCTAAGTCCCTCGCAGCATCGATCCTCTTAATGCTAGGGATTAACTGCACAATTAAAGGATGTGGCTAGTTTATGAAAACTCAGTGTGTAATCCCCTTACTAGAGTAGCAATCAGTATACAGAAGCAGAAACCGGAACAGTTTGTGCCAAAGCCCTTTTAACAGTAACAATACAGTCCAGTTCAGAGCATACGTGGGCCAAAGCCCATTACAATATCATTTGGGTCACAGGCCACAACAAAATCAATTGGGCCTAGCCCATCTCAGTAACAAAACAGAATGTGTGAATGCATAGATGCATGCTATCCCATCCAACCCTACACTTGCCTCTGTCCAACCTTACACTTCCTATGAGGAATAACTCACCCACGCCATCCCTTCACTTACAATGTTAGCACCGGTTGTAGCATTAACTAAAATCGCAGCAAAGCTACTAGAATATATACAGCTTTAAGCTTTCAGTAGCAGTCTTATAATTGGCACAAAGCCATCGGTAACTGTATTATGTTTGGCACATAGCCATCAGTAACGGTAATATAATCGGCATCCAGCCTTCGGTAATTATGATCAACATAGAGTCATCAATAGGTATGTTAGGCACATAGCCACAGGTAAATACATTTGGCACAAATCTATAGTCAAGATGGCACAGAGCCATAATCAAAATAAGCGGCACTAAGCCGTCCATCGGTCCACAGTCGTCTCATGCGACCCGTGCGACCTTAACAAATCAATACTAGATCCACAGTCGTCTCCGTGCGATCCTATCAGAACAGTACTTCCTCCATATCAATGTCCCAACCCCAAGCAATATGTCGTGTATGTCATGCTCAATCATCACACGTGTATGCAAAATGGCCATGCTCAGTAGCAATCATTTAAACGTATATTAAAAGCATATTAGTCGTACAACCACCGTCAAGTTGGTTAAAACACAGTTATACGATCACAGTCAAATCAGTCAAATTCATAGTCTAAGTCGATTATTTACCCACAAGGGCAAAACAATCATTTTACCCTACATGGGTATTTTTATAATTTTACAAATTGGGGGTATTTTGATAATTTTACAATTCGAGGGTATTTTAGTAATTTTACAAACTGGGGGTATTTCGATAATTTTAAACAGTTTGGCCTAAACATGCTTATCAGCCCATTCGAAGGTTTACAGTCGCCTCAAGCAAATTTTACAAACCTAACGGTCCTATCGATGAAAATGGGCCCAAGGCCCATTATTCGGCCCAAATGGGCCCACACGCTCGTGCGGCCCAACTAGCCGAGCATTAGCCACGTCTATGCATACTACACAACCCAGTCCAAGGTTTGTCACTTATCAAAGATTTTATCGGTACGGGGCCCACGAGCCCATTAGGCCTATACGGCCTACTTCAGCCTATTGAGGCCCAAAATGGCCTATGCCATGTGTGTGACATGACAAGCCCCACTATTTCCACCTAACAATCAGATTTACATAAGCGGACCCATGGGCCCATGGGCCCATTATGGCCTAAGCCCATGAGTTCATTCATGTGGCCTTCCTCGTCGTATGCCCATGTTTCGTGAGCTCGGTTCACCACACGTGCGATTGCACGCTCGTGTGGCATCATACGCCATATTTCTGACTTTTCAGCATTTTGCCGATCTACAGTCATAGCAGAGTAAACAACACACACATTTTTAGCTTTTCAGCCGATTATCAAAACCAGGCATACGGTTGCACACCTGATCACGTAGAGTACTAAGAATTCACGATTGCCAGAACCTATATTCAAACATAACATTCAGTTAATCACTAATCAACAAAGTTAAAAGAACATTAACCAAACCCCTAGCCGATGGATCGACTCCCACTTGCCTTGACTCGAACGATCAACTGTGGTTTGCCTACTTAATCCAAAGCTTGGTGCAGACAACCTTCTGCAATATGGGGGAAAATCCTAAATCGCCGACACCCTACAACGCTTAAACTTGCGGCTAGAGCCTACGCCTCCATTCACAGCTGGCACCCCTGATTTTCCCTCAAAATGGCTACCACTCGCCACCATTGGTATCTCACTAAGCAACCCACTACCGAAAATCCCCAAAAGTATGCCTTATAACCGAGGGACGAGATGGTACAATCACCCTTTAATAGAAAATGACATCACAGGAAGAGGTTAGGTGCAAGACTAATAGATAGAGAGGATAAAAGAGAAAAGAGAGCATAATCAGCTAGTTGTATTACCAATTATGTCATCAGAGAGCACAGAAAGAACGACACAGAGGGGAAAGAATGAGTAATATTAACAATATGGAAAAGAGAAAGGATCCGTTAATACAGAAAGAATCAAAGGAGAGGGAAATAAGAGAAGAGAAGAGGAGAGCAATTGTTAGTAGAGTAAGATGTTGCCAAAAGAGCTGAGAGGTAGTAAGCCAGGTCTTTCGGTCAAAAAGGAAAACCAAAAGAGAGAAGGAGAGGAGAAAGCAATCGGTCAACCAAAAGAATTTTAGAGAAAAAACCAATTCGTGAATAGACCAAAACGAGCAAAAACCCAAAGGAAGCAATATTTCGACACCAATGAATGAAAGAAAAGAACGAAAATGCCAGAGTCAGTAACCGAAAGTGAGAAGAAAGGAATCACTAGCCTTTAGCCAAATTTCTGAGTGCCTAAAGTTCAATTTCGGTACAACTCTTCCACTCCATTCAAATCCCACTTTTACCTCTGTAACACCCCTTACCCGAGACCGTTGCTGGAGTCGAGCACGAGGCGTTACCGGACTTAGCTTACCAATTCGGGGCATAAAAAATTGATTTTAAAATTAATTTAGTTTCATTCATTCAATATGTCCCTAAAAAGGGTCCTCGAGACCCTAAAACATGAAAATTGAAATGGTTCAAGAACAAACCGGAGTCAATAAAAATTTTCTGATCACTTAAACAAATCAAAACAATTTATTTCATTTTTCATAAATAAATTGTCCATTTGCGTCATATTCACTAAATAAATCATAACTCAAGTTACGAAACTTGAAAATCAAATCCGTAAATTTTCTTTGAAAGTAGACTCATATATATTCTTACTAAATTTGTTTCAGAATTTTTTTTCTAGCCAATTAGTACAGTTTATTAGTTAAAATTTCCCCTATTTTAGTGTTTGGCTACTCTGACCTCTGTTCACTACAAATTAATTTTCTCCTTGTACAGAATTCAAATAACCATGCCGTTTATTTCTCATAAAATTAGATTCAATAAGGAATCTATAAATATAAATTATAACTCATAATTATTTTTTTAAAATTTTTAGTGAATTTCTAAAGTTAGAACAAGGGATTTAGAAATCACTCTAACCCTGTCTCACTAAAATTTAAATATCTCATAAAATACAACTCCTTTATTTACTCTGTTTCTTTCATATGAAAACAAACTCAATAAGATTTAATTCTATATCTCATTAACTTCTAAATCTATTTCTACTATTTTTAGTGATTTTTCAAATTCACGTCATTACTGTTGTCTGATACAGTTTTAAAGCTAATTTCACCTTTTTCATGATTTCCATGGAAAAGCTAGCATTTAGGCATACATAACACCAAACATGTCCTTGATTAGCCATTCCAATAGCTAATCATCATCAAGCATTTACATACCATTCATTAGCCATATCATAAGATCATACACATAAAATGGCTACGATGCTATACATGCCATACTCAAAATGAAACGTCTAGCTATACCAAAATAATCCTTGCGATAGTGTGCCCGGACCTCCGATGTACTTCATGATCCCTAAGTTAGCTTGAAAAAACTATAAAAAAGAAGGACAATAAAGGGGGTAAGCATTAAGTTTAGTAAGTTTGCATGCAAACAAATAACAACATTCATAAGAATTATCTTACTACTTGACATGATACTACTTAATGCAACTTCATTATTTGTCATAGACATATTTTAAACTTCTTCACTTACTCACTTACATAAATACTTAATTACTTAATCAAATTTATTAATACATTTTACTTACCTTTTTCCTTATCAAGCTACATGAACATTATATACTTACCTTTGCTCTTCTAGTATGAACTTGTCTTACCTTTTTAGTATAACTCGTCTTACCTTACCTTACCTTGATATTCTCTTTAAATTTTCCCGTTGAACCACTTGGAATACTAAGGATACACGGGTACCTTACCATTGCTATGACTTGTCATGGTCTTACGTGGTATCCTTTTGAAACTTACCATTGCCATGTCTCGACATGGTCTTACATGGTATCCTTGCCTTATGAACTCACCAATGCCATGCCTTGGCATGGTCTTACATGGGACCTTTTCCTTATAGTAACTTATCAATGCCATGTCTTGTCATGGTCTTACATGGTATCCGTGCCTTAGAAACCTTACCAATTGCCATGCATTGGCATGGTCTTACATTGTATCCTTAAACCCTAATGTCATGACATTTGTACCCTACACATTCCTAGGGTTCAACTGCGACTTTCTGAAATTACTTCTCCATCAATTCATGCTTGAGTCTTCTTTGAATAATTTCATAAAGTAAATATACACATGCTGGAAATTAACAACATTAACATAAAATAATAGAATATTGTATTTATTTACCGCAAACTTACCTCGAAACAAAATACGATCAACTATTTCGATTTAGTCCACTATCTTTTTCTTTCCCTGATCTAACTCCAGATTTCGTTCTTCTTGATCTATAATAACAAATTTAGCTTATTTAATACTCGCATTTATTAAAAAGTCCTTGACTCAAACTTTGGCAAAATTCACTTTTGCCCCTAAACTTTTACATATTTACACTTTTCCCCAAGGCTCAGAAATTAAACTTCATCTTATTTTCTTATGTTTTATGACGTGGTGATCATTTTTACTTCCATGGCAACATCAAATTCTCACTCTAACATGTACTTATGAACATTAGGTATTTTTACCGATTATGTCGTTTTACTCATTTTCACGTAAAATCGCTTAACAAAAGTTGTTTAACACAATTTCAAGCTTCATATTATACCATCAAACATCAAAAAAAACACATTTCACCTATGGATATTTTTCCAAATATAAACCCTAGGTTAAATTATTGCTAGAATAAGCTTAATCAAGTTACCGGGACTCCAAAAACGTAAAGAACATTAAAAACTGGGCTTGGAATCACTTAATATGGAGCTTGGAAGCTTGAAACAAACCCTAGCTATGGAGAACCCTTGACATTCGGCCTAAGGAAGAAGATGAGCATATTTTTGCCATATTTTTCCCTTTTTAATTCTTTTTTTTGACACTTTACTAAAATGCCCTTCATTAAAATTTTTGTATATCCATTTTTGTCCATGAAAATATAATGGTCTAATTACCATTTAAGGACCTCTACTTCAATTATGCAACTTCGATTTTAATCCCTTAGCATTTAGAACTCATATTTATCAACTTTTGTAATTAAGCCCTAATATGCAAATCGGGCATGCAATCACTGAAATTTCTTATCGGTATTCTAACACATGTATCTAATCACTCGGTAAATCATAAGATTAATCAAAATAAACTTTTCTATCTCAGATTCATGGTTTCGCAATCACTGTTCTGTTTAGGCCCTATTTCGAGATGTTACAACCTCCCTTAAATCTCTCCTAAAATCTCTCCTCAAATTCTTCCACTGATCACTCCTTAAATCACTCCAACCTCCCATTCAAACTCTATTCAAACTCTCATGACCAATTCAACCTTAGAGTCTCAGTCCAACTCCACCTCCTACACAGCTCAACCAGCAAAATAAATACTCTATTACGCATCCCAAGACTAGAGCTTCAGACCTCACAGTTACACAACACGCCACCTTGCCACTCCACCACAGCTCTTTCTGTGTCATAAATCATCCACAATTATTTATAAAGCCTACATGCCAGAGCCATGGTTCATCCCTTAAAATCCAAAATTTTGCAAGAGCCAAGCCTTGAACCCAAGACTTCTCAGACACTTCCCAGGACACTTAACCACTGAAGCAGGCATTTACATGTGCCATTCACTTGCACAACTTAAATTCCAATTCCTCTGATACGTGAAGCCCATTTCTTCTAGGCCCAAAATTTACGGCGTTACAAATAGCACTAAATGTAACACCCCAAACCTGGCCTGGACGTTATGGCCGAATCTGGCGGTGTCACATGAAAATGTTTTTCGTAAAAAAAGAATTTTGTTTGAAAAAATCCATTTTGTATTAACCCTCTTTGTAATCTTAGCTAGTATTTAGGTCATGTTGTTTTGGCAAGATGTTTAATCAATTAAATTGTAGTTATCTTTTTAAATTGTTGTTTATTTGCGGAAGCTTTTTTTTTTTTGAAATAGGATGCGTACTTGTGATATTTTGAAAAGCATTTATCATTTTGAAAACTTGTGTCCTACTACTAACAGATATGAATCAAAATAAACAAATCCCAAATTAAAAGTTAAAAATTAAAGAGGCCTTATTACATGACCAAATACCTAAATTAAATTATAAGGTAAAATTTAATAAAAAGTCCATGCAGTTGTGTGGCCACCTCTGAGTCCCTCGCAGCACTGACCCACCAAAGGATTACCTATGCAGAAAATAGAAGGGTGAGTTTATGAAAACTCAGTGCGTAATCCTTTAACAACAGTCAGTCATATAGTAGGCATTTACAGTCTGGGCCTAAGCCCACTTCAATAACAGTTTAATCTCAAATAGGGCCTTAGCCCATTATAGTATCAGAATCAGTGTGGGCCTTAGCCTAATTCAGTAGCAGTCACAGTACGGATATGCAAATAGAAATCCTTCCCAGCCAGCCTTTACATACCAATTCGTCCAACCCTACACACCATGTAGGGATAAAATCAACCCACCCATCCTTACACACCAAAAATGGCACCGGTGGCGGCAATAAACAGAAATTGCAGCAGAGTTGCCAGAACAATACACTTCCTCCAATCATAATAACCCAACCCCATGCATCACATCATAATATCCTACATGTATGCAACATACATAAAATGGCATTTTCAATACGGTCATACATAACATAGGGGCATATCCGTCATTTTACCTCATAGGGCAAAATAGTCATTTCATCAGATTGGGGTCTAAGTATACTTATCAACCCAACAGTAGGTCCACAGTCGTCTCAAGCGACCCATGTGACCTTAACAGTCAATCAGTGGAAATGGGCCCAAGGCCCGTAATACGGCCCATGTGGGCCCACACGCCCGTGTGGCCCACAAAACCCAAAAATAGCCTTTTCCTTTTGAGTACACAGCCTGGCCCAATAATCACCACACGTTCGTGTGATTACCCGTGTGGGGCCCACGAGCCCGTGGGCCCACATGGGCTATTTCGGCCCAACGTGGCCCAAAGCGGCCTAAGCCCACGAAATCGCTCGTGGTGGCCTCTACGATCAAATGCCTGCGTTTATGTGTTTGGTTTACCACACGAGCAAGTGGACACCCATATAGCATTAACAGTCACAATTGCCGACTTTTGTCGATTTGCGATAATGGTAGTGTGGTTAACACCTGATTGTGAAAAGAGCGCAATTCTCCACGAACACCAACCTATAATAAAACATGACCCAATGTCAGTCCTTTAGTTGATAGGGTTAACACCCTCTTATTAACACTTGATTCCCAACTGATAATTATTACCTGCCTTGATTTGGACGAAAGTGGTTTATCTGCCTTAAACCACCAACTAAGATGAACTTCAAACTCTTCGGCAAAAATTTGCATTACCATCAAATCTTGTTAACCAATACCATATACGCGAATTACTTGAACTAAGTAAAACAACTTACTGAAATGTGGAACTAAGAAAGGTAGATAGAAGTATTTGGCCTACAATAGCACACCCTAAAACCGAGGCACGAGATGAACAATCACACCCTTGGTAGAGATGACAGAGAAAAGATGGTGTTAGAGGGGAAAGCTATTACAACAGAGAGAAAACAAAGGGAAAAAGAACAACCAAGAAACCAAAACAGTGGTGGCAGCAACAGCAAGATTCGATAATAAGCCAAGAAGAACTAAGTTACCTTAATCGAGTGCAGGGAGATTCAGCTTCAATAGAAGAGGGTATTCAGCTACCAATAAAGGAAATGGTGTCGGCTCAGAACCAAATGAAAGAGAGGTAGCAGAGATTTGGCAAGGGTTCTGGAGGTAAAAGGAGAGTTTTCGGACAAAAAGAGAAACAATTGAGAGAAGAAGAAAAAGTAACCAACCAAGAGGGAAACCGATTAGAGAATAAAGAGAAAGTTGCCTATTCAGCACAATCAAAGAACAACCCTACGAAAAACCTAAATGGTCAAGTAATATTCAGCTACTACACAACCAACACTCTAAAGAATGAAATGAGAACAATGGAGTGAAAAACAAAAACACAATTTTGGCACTAAGGGTAAAAGGTCCTATGACCGAATTGGTACAAAGGAGTTCCCACATTCGGCACATTACTCAGACACCCCTCAACTTCCCTTAATTCTCTCCTAAAATCTCTCCACAATCACCTCCTAGAATTTGGCTACACACTCCTCACTCCCTCAAGCACTCTAACCGTTCATGAGCAACAAAATCCCACTGATGTACAACCTTTTACACGACACAGTAGCAAAATAATCACTCCTTTTTCATTGCCAAGCCTCGAACCTCAGACCCCAAGGCGCACTCCACACGGCACTTACCCCTAGACTAGCAGGCTCTTTATGACATGTTTTAACCACATTTATTTAAGAAGTCTATAGAGCAGAGACAAGGCTTATTCAAGCAAAAACAAAATATTATAAAAGCCAAGCTTGAACTCAAGACTTCTCAAACACTTCCCAGAACACCCAACCACTGAAGAAGACATGCATTTGTATAACACAATATGCAAAAATAAATACTTAGATTTTGAGGCGTTACAACTCTACCCCCTAAAAGAAAATTTCGACCTCGAAATTTACCTGGTCAAAACAGGTGAGGGTATTGTTGTTGCACCGCCTCCTCAGGTTCCCACGTGGCTTCCTCAAAGCTGTGATTACGCAAAAGTACCTTAACCAGTGGTATAAAATTCTTCCTTAACACTTTTACATCACGATCTAGAATCTGGACTTGCTCCTCCTCTGTTAAAATAACATGCGTGGGATCAGAGTTGTAGCACCTCAACATAGAGATGTGGAACACATCATGAATCCGGTCTAACTCTAGAGGTTACTCAAGCTGATAGGCAACCGATCCCATGTTTTTCTGTATGCGGTATGGCCCAATGAACCTAGGGCTTAACTTTCCATTTTGTCCAAACCTCAGTACCTTTTTCCATCGCGAGACCTTGAGAAAAATGAAGTCCCCCACAGAATACTCAATCTCCTTACGCTTTAGATTTGCATATGACTTATGTCTATCTGATGCCACCTTCAGTTGATCCCGAATTAGTCTAACTTTGTCCTCAGTATCAGAAACCAATTCAAGGCCCAGAATACGCTGCTCACCCAACTCAGTCCAACACGAAGGAGTACAACACCTACGACCATATAATGCCTCGTAAGGTGCCATCTATATGCTAGACTGGTAGCTATTGTTATACGCAAACTCTGCTAACGGTAAATAGTCCTCCCAACTGCCTCGGAAGTCAATCACACGACTCCTTAACATGTCCTTTAATATCTGAATCACCTTCTCCGACTCACCATCTGTCTGAGGATGAAATGCAGTACTGAAATCCATCCTTGTACCCAAAGCCTCATGTAACTTCTTTCAGAACCGAGACGTCAAACAAGGATCTCTATCATATATTATGGAAACTGGTACCCCATATAGTCGCACTATCACTGACACATACAGTTTAGCCAGTTTCTGCAATGAGTAATCAGTACGAACAGGTATGAAATGAGCAGATTTGGTCAATCGATCTACAATGACCCACACTAAATCCTTCTTAGTAGGCATTAAGGGCAGCCTACTAACGAAGTCCATAGTTACTCTCTCCCACTTCCAAAGCGGAATCTTAACTAGCTAAAGCAACCCTGAAGGCAACTGATGTTCCGCCCTAACCTACTGGCAAGTTAGGCATTTACTCACAAAATCGGTAACTTCACGCTTAAGACTTGGCCACCAATATAACTCCCGAAGGTCTCGGTACATCTTATTCCCGTTGAGATGCATAGTATAAGGACTACTATGCGCTTCTTATAGTATAGACTACCTCAAATTAGTGCCCCTCGGTACACAGACTCTCTGACGAAAACACAATACCCCTTCACTATTCAGTCCAAAGTCTGAAGTTCCCCCACTCTCTACTTGCCAGAAACGAGGACCCAATGATTCATCCTCCAACTGTTTACCCTTAATCTATTCAATCAACATCGGTTTAACTTGTAGCTTGGCCAGCAAGCTACCATCATCAAATAAGCTGAGACGAGCAAACATCGCCCTCAGATCAGTCATAGCCCTACAGCTCAGTGCGTCAGCCACTACATTGGCCTTACCAGGATGGTATTCAATCAAACAGTCATAGTCTTTAAGCAGCTTGATCCAACTACACTACCTAAGATTTAACTCCTTCTAAGTTAGGAGATACTTAAGGCTTTTGTGATCTATGTAAATGATACACTTCTCACCATATAGGTAATGCCTCTAAGTTTTCAATGCGAATACCACTGTGGCTAACTCAAAGTCATGTGTCGGATAATTTGCCTCATGAGTCTTAAGCTGGCAAGACGCATATGCCACCACCTTACCACTGCATCAGCACACAAGCCAAACCAACGTGTGATGCATCGCTGTAGACTATAAATTCTTTCCCAGACTCTAGCTGTATCAAGATGGGGGTCTCAGTCAGAACTTTCTTAAGTTTCTCAAAACTTTCTTACTGCTCATCAGTTTATTTAAATGGCACACCCTTGAGCAACAATTTAGTTAGAGGTGCAGCAATCAATGAAAACCCCTCAACAAACTATCTATAATACCCTGCCAGTCCCAGAAAACTTCGAATCTCAGATACCGTCTTAGGTGGCTTCCAATCTAGAACAGCATGAATTTTTTGAGAATCCACTCTAATCCCTTCAACAGATACCACATGTCCCAGAAATGTTACCTCTCATAACCAGAATTCACACTTACTAACCTGGCGTACAATTGTTTCTCCTTCAGAATATCATCTATAAACACCACTACGAATTGATCCAGATAGAGCTGGGATACTCAGTTCATCAAATCCATAGTAGCTGTTGGTGCATTCGTCAATCCAAACGGCATCACTAGGAACTTGTAGTGATCATAACGAATTCTAAACACTGTCTTAAAAACATCAGTCTCCTTGACTCTCAGTTGATGGTACCTCGATCAGAGATTAATCTTAGAAAATGTCGAAGCTCCTCAAAACTGGTTGAATAGATCATCAATCCTCAGTAGGGGGTAGTTATTCTTAATAGTCAATTTATTCAATTGTCGTCCGTCGATGCACAGAGTCAATTTATTCAATTGTCGGTAGTCGATGCACATACACATGGATCCATCCTTCTTTTTCACAAATAAAACTGGTGCTCCCCATAGGGACACCTTGGGTGGATGAACCCTCGATCCAATAACTCTTGAATCTGAGCCTTAAGCTCCACTAGCTCCTTCGGTGCCATTCTATAAGGGGCGATAGACACTAGAGCTGTACTAGGCATGAGCTCAATCCAAACTTAACTTCACGGTTTGGAGGTAACCCAAGTAGTTCATCGGGAAAAACATCTGGAAAGTCCTTAATTGTTCTAATATCTTTAATAGAAGAAACCTCAGAATCAAAAATACTGATGTAGGCTAGATACGCCTCACAACCCATATGAACCAACTTCTCGGCCCTTAGTGCAGAAATCACATTTGACAAATAATTCTGACGCTCCCCAATTACCACTACCTCATTACCCTCCACAGTTTTGAGTACCACCCTCCTAACAGCACAATCCAAATTCACTTGGTGTTTAACCAGCTAGTCCATGCCCAGTATTAAGTCAAATTCTCCAAAAGGGAGTTCCATTAAATCCGCCAAAAAGATAGTTTGTTGAACCTCCAAAGGTACATCCCTAAACAATTTATTTACTCTTACTGACTGACCTAGTGGACTTAAAACAGTAACCTAACTCGCGGTACTTTCAACCATTATACCCAAAGTCTCTGATACAGTACATGCTATATAAGAATGCGTAGACCCAACATCAATCAGTGCAATATAGGGTACATTATGAATAAAGAACATTCCTGTAATAACATCTGTGGTATCTCTATCCTCCCGACGATGTACAGCATAAACTAGAGCTAGCTACCTCGGCTGAGCACGACCGACACCTCTGCCCAGTACCTTCTGACCACGACCCATACCATTACCACCTCTGGCCTGGCCATGGACTCTTAGTGACTACTAAACACCCCTCAACTGTTGTACATCACCCAAACCAGTAGCTTGCCTCTGCTCAGGCTTCCTTGGAAAATATTTGATAAGTGCTCCAAAGATCCGCACCTAAAACATGCCCCAACCCTTCTTCAGCACTCGCCCTGATGGCGTCTCCCATAATCAGTACAGGCTTGCGGTCGAATAGCAGCAATAAGGACCCCAACTCTCACTGACCCATCAACTCTGGCCTTTTTGTTAGGCCTCATAACTAAACTTGAGGGCTCCCAAACTCTTTTGTTCCTACTTCTACCTTCTCACGGTTCTGGCACTCAACGCGCTTCACATCTTCGGTGATCTTCACCTTTTCCACTAATACAGCAAAATCTCGCTCCCTCTGTGGAGTTATCAAAACCCTTAAATCATCCCTGAGGCCGTCCTCAAATCGAACACAACGCTCATATTCAGTAGCCACTATCCCACGTGCATAACGACTAAGTTACAAAAATTCAGCCTCGTATTTAGCTACAGATTTATTCCCCTGAATCAAATTTAGAAATTCCCTCCTCCGGGCATCCACATAACTAGCACCCACATATTTTCCTTGAAACTCAGTCTTGAAAAATTCTCAAGTCAACCGATTGGGCTGAGTACCCTTTTTAACTATAAGCCACCATTGATAGGCTTCATCTCGTAGCAACGACACTGTAACTTTTAGTTTCTGCTCTGGGGTGCAGTCGAGGTCGTCCATAATCCTCTCTATGGCCTCAATCCAATACTCAGCCACATTAGGGGAAACTCTAACGATACCTCTAAAAACCTCAGCCCCATTAGACCTAAGTAGTTCCGTCATCGATCCACGGCCCACAGTACCAGTATTAGGCCTAGCTACCCTTTCCAGAATTCGTAACATAGCTTGGGATAGTGCGTCGTCCCCAGCTACACAATCGTGTGACCCAGTCTTAGTTACAGGTGAATCCAGTGCCTCTCTAGCTTTAATGTTAGGCATGTGGCCTGATGACGACGACCCGGCACGAGCACCTCCACGGCCTTCGCCGCGGCCTTTTGTACCCCTTCCACGAGTACTTCTGGTGCTCATTATCGATTTACGTATTATCTAAATTGGAAATTTTATGTATTAGTTTACAGTTCCAGTGTTTATTACAGGATATTTTATGAAAATATTATCAGTAATTCAGAGTTTTGTTTTCGCAGATCGCAGTCTTACTACAGTTTTAGGTTACCCTAAACAGACTGTTTCAATACAGTCTATTACCTACAGTAATCTCATTATTTCAATTTAAACAAATAGCAGTTTCAGAGAACTTACAGAATCGGAGCCAGAGACTCGGTAGACCATACATTCTGAAATAAAACTTCGAAGTACTTTCCAACCATTTGAAACAGTTTTCTTTTTAGACATTTTATGTTTTTTTAGAAAAACCCCAAATCCACAGCCAAGTTTTGCAACCTGACTCTGATACCACTAAATGTAACACCCCAAACCTGGCTTGAACGTTATGGCTGAATCTGGCGGTGGCACATGAAAGTGTTTTTCGTGAAAAAAAATTTGTTTGAAAAACTTCATTTTGTGTTAACCGTCTTTGTAATCTTAGCTAGTATTTAGGTTGTGTTGTTTTAGCAAAATGTTTAATCAATTAAATCGTAGTTATCTTTTTAAATCATTGTTTGTTTGTAGAAGCTTTTTTTTTTGAAATAGGATGCGTACTTGTGATGTTTTGAAAAGCATTTATCATTTTGAAAACTTGTGTCCTACTACTAACATATATGAATCAAAATAAAAAAATCCCAAATTAAAAGTTAAAAATTAAAGAGGCCTTATTACATAACCAAATACTGAAAATAAATTATAAAGTAAAATTTAATAAAAAGTCCATGCAGTTGTGTGGCCACCTTTGAGTCCCCCGCAGCACCGACCCACCTAAGAATTGCCTGCACAGAAAACAGAAGGGTGAGTTTATGAAAACTCAGTGTGTAATCCTTTACAATAGTCAGTCATACAGTAGGCATTTACAGTCTGGGCTTAAGCCCGCCTTAGTAACAGTTTAATCTCAAATAGAGCCTTAGCCCATTACAGTATTAGAATCAGTGTGGGCCTTAGCCCAATTCAGTAGTGGTCACAGTACAGATATGCAAATAAAAATCCTTCCCAACCAGCCTTTATACACCAATTCGTCCAACCCTACATACCATGTGGGGATAAAATCAACCCACCCATCCTTACACACCAAAAATAGCACCGGTGGCGACACTAAACAAAAATTGCAACAGAGCTGCCAGAACAGTACAATTCCTCCAATCCTAATAACCCAACCCCATGCATCACATCATAATATCCTACATGTATACAACATACATAAAATGTCATGCTCAATACAGCCATACATAACATAGAGGCATATCCGTCATTTTACCTCATAGGGTAAAATAGTTATTTCATCAGATTGGGGTCTCGGTATACTTATCGACCCAACAGTAGGTCCACAGTCGTCTCGAGCGACCCATGTGACCCATGTGGCCCATGAAACCCAAAAATGGCCTTGGCCGTGTGGACTACACTGCCTAGCCCAATAATCACCACACATTTATGTTGTTTACTCGTGTGGGGCCTATGAGCCCGAGGGGCCCACACGGCCTATTTCAGCCCAAAGTGGCCTAAGCCCACAAAATCGCTTATGATGGCCTCTACAATCAAATGCCCGTGTTTATGCATTCGGTTTACCATATGAACGAGCGTAAGCTCGTGTAGCACTAACAGTCACAATTTTTGACTTTTGTCGATTTCTGATAATGGCAGTGTGGTTACATACCTGATTGTGAAAAGAGCACAAATCTCCACGAACACCAACCTATAATCAAACATGACCCAATGTCAGTCCTTTAGTTGATAGGGTTAACACCCTCTTATTAACACTTAATTCCCAACTGATAATTATTACCTGCCTTGATTTGAACAAAAGTGGTTTATCCGCCTTAAACCACTAACTAAGATGAACTTCAAACTCCTTGGCAAAAATCTGCATTACCACCGAATCTTGTTAACCAATACCATATACGCAAATAACTTGAACCAAGTAAAACAACTTACAGAAACGTGGAACCAAGAAAGGTAGATAGAAGTATTCGGCCTACAATAGCACACCCTAAAACTGAGGCACCGAATGAACAATCACACCCCTATCAAAGACGAAAGGAAAAAGATGGTGTTAGAGGGGAAAGCTATTACAACAAAGAGAAAAGAAAGGGAAAAAGAACAATAAAGAACCTAAAACAGTAGTGGCAGCAACAGCAAGATTCGGCTATAAGCCAAGAAGAACCAAGTTACCTTAATCGAGTGTAGGTAGATTTGACTTCAAGAGAAGAGGGTATTCGGCTAGCAATAAAAGGAATGGTGTCAGCTCAGAACCAAATGAAAGACAGCTAGTAGAGATTCGACAAGGGTTATGGAGGTAAAAGGAGATTATTTGGTCAAAAAGAGAAATAGTTGAGAGAAGAAGAAAAAGTAACCAACCAATAGGGAAACCGATTAGACAATAAAAAGAAAGTTTCCTATTTGGCACAAGCAAAGAACAACCATACGAAAAACCCAAATGGTCAAGTAATATTCGGCTACTACACAACAAACACTCAAAAGAATGAAATGAGAACAATGGAGAGCAAAACTAAAACAAATTTTTGGCACTAAGGGTAAAAGGTCCTATGACTGAATTGGTACAAAGGAGTTCCCACATTCGGCACACTACTCACACAACCCTCAACTTCCCTTAATTCTCTCTCAAAATCTCTCCATAATTGCTTCCTAGAATTGGGCTACACACTCCCCACTCCCTCAAACACTCCAATCGTCCATGAGTAATAGAATCCCACTGATGTACAACCTCTGACACGGTATAACAGCAAAATAATCTTTCCTTTTTCATTGCCAAGTGTCGAACCTCAGACCCCAAGGCACACACCACACGCCACTTACCCTTAGACTAGCAGGTTCTTTATGACATGTTTTAACCACATTTATTTAAGAAGTTTATAGAGCAGAGGCAGGGTTTATTCAAGCAATTTTTTTTTTTGTAAAAGCCAAGGTTTGAACTCAAGACTTCTTAGACACTTCCCAGAACACTCAACCACTGAAGCAGACATGCATTTTTATAACACAACATGCAAAAATAAATACTTAGATTTTGGAGCGTTACACTTGGACTTGGGGATAATTGGAAAACGTCATCACACAATCAATCAACTTTTTAGTACTTTTGAAGCTTTGTATATATGGTATATGGCATGTATAGGCTAGTGTCATTTTGGTATGTTTTGAATTATGATTATAGCCATGAGATTTGGCTTGTAAATTTTGGAATATGACTATTTAAGTTGGCTTGAATTATATGTTTGATGAATGATATATGTGATGTATATAATTTTCTAGGTGTTGGCTTACTTGAAATAGTTGTATGGATGCTCTTTTGGTTAGTTGTTAGTTGATGTATTAATGCTTGAGGAATGGTAAATTTTGGTATGATTTGTGGATGATGAGTTGGTATGTTTGAGAAGCATGATTTGGTTGATAGAAAGGCGAGAAAATTCATTTAGGAGTTATGTGAGTTTGATGATTGTGGCATTTTGATTTGGTATGTTTTGAATATGGAATTTAGTAATTGCATTGGTTGATGATAGACGACATGATATGTGTGTGAATTGACATGTTTTGGCTACCTATATATGTGTTGAAATGATACCATTTTGATGGCTAGGTGAACATGAGATAAGGGTGGCAAATTGGCTTTACAAATAGTCTATTTTTTTCCACACAGGCAGAGACAGGGGCGTGTGTCTCAGTTGTGTGCGACACACGGACATGTTACATGGTCGTGTGTCACTTGGGGAACTCTTTTGAATTAAGTCAATATACCCTACAGTTTTGACACGGCCTATACACATAGGCGTGTCTATTGGCCGTGTGTGGCACACGGGCTGGTACATGGGCATGTGGTTGGCCGTGTGACCCAAGTCAGTAACCTCCCTAGTTTACCCACGGCCATGGCACATGGGCGTGTCCTCGGCCGTGTGGTGCAAGTCAGTATGTATGCCCTGTTTTCACATGGTCTATAATAGCCCGATTTTGGGGCTAGTCAGAATAGTGATTTGAGAACCACTAAATTGAAGTCAAGGAAATTATTTTAAATATTATTTTATGTATTGTAGCATGATTAGATAAGTACATGAAAATTTTGGTGAATTAATTTTAGCGATTGCTTGGCTAATTGTGAAAAATGACTAAATCGCATAAAGTGCAAAAGTCCTATTTTGCTAGATAAGGTGTCAATTAGCCAAAGAACCTAATTTGGGGGCCTTAAAGAGAAATTAGACCCACTAATTCATAGGTTGGCTGGCCAGAGGGGGCAAATTGATTGGAAAGTCAAAATTAAGTGGTGTTTGGTCACCAATTTTGACTAGTTTGAATAAAATAAACAACAAAATGTTTCATCTTTTTCACTATTTCTTCTTCCACCGAAAAATTGGCCATTAGAGGGGTTTTTGAATCTTGAAAATTTTAGCTACTTTAAGCCTTCACAAGTAAGTGGTTTTCATGACTTTTCTTGATGATTTTTACATTTTTAGACCCCTTAAAGCAATACCTTTTAAATGAGGGGACTATTTTGCAAAATGGTTAAAGTTTAGGTTTTGCCATGAGAGCATTTAGGTTGTTTTCTGAATTTTTTTGGAAGAATATGATCCTTTGGTGAGTAACAAACAACTTTTGTGAAGGGATTTCTCAAGAAAACCCTAATAGGACTATTTTCCACGAGTTGTGAAATAGATAATAAATGTGTGAAATAATGGAAATTTTGGATTGCTTCTAGTATATAAAGTAATTAGCTAGGTTTATAATATTAAGAAATGCGATAAAAATCAATTTTCGAGCATAGGGGTAAAATTGTCATTTTGTGAAAGTCTAGGGACAAAATAGTCAATTTGCCCAATTATGAACTTTCAGGAGTTTAAATTGATATGCTGATGAAATAAATGAATTTTATTAATTTAGATCAAGAGAAACGTGATTCGGGTCTTGATCGGGGTAAGAACAAAGTTTATGGGGATTAAGCTCGTCTTCATCATTTTGTATCGAGGTAAGTACATATGTAAATAATGTGTTATCGAAGTTTACTTTGGTATATTTTAATAATACACATGTATAACTAGCTTATTGTTATTATGTACCTCAATTCTAATTGTTTCCATGAATGTATAAACGACATGTTGTGCAAGTAAATTATGACGTGAGCAAAATGAGATGCTATTCGATTGGATATGAAGCCCGTTGAACCTTAGACATAGCATAGGATACAAATGGGCATGTTATAAAAACTATGTCGTCTGAACTCATGAGTTGAGTCTGAAGTTAATGAGTTAAATGCTATAGGTAACATAGGTCCAGGTACTGACTTTGTGTACAGACCCATGAGTGGCTCAATGAGAAAATGTTACTTGATAACAATGGAGTCGGGGTCCTAACTTGATAGAAAGGCTTGTGAATAGCTCAATTTTGAGCGTTTCATAGCACGAGGTAACCCTAATTTCGTATATGGCATTTAGATGCAAATTCCCCACGTATTCATATGTATTTCGAGAGTTCAACGGGTAACCCAAAGATTTAGTTAGTGAATACTTTGATGAGGCATGTATACTGAACTCATGGTTAGGACTTGATTAAGGAACGAGGTGTATTAAGTATACATAAATGAAAGGAAAAGTAAGATAGAGACGTTAAGTGATTTTTATCTTTTAAGCATGACAAGCTACCGTTGGATGGATATGATCTTCTTATAATTACACTTCATTTGCATATATGTACTTACTAAGCTCCCACACTTACCCTCTTTTCTTTTCTTTCCTTATAGTACCGACAAGCTAGCATCAGAGATCAAGTGACATCAAAAGCTTCGATCACACTATCACTGAAGACCTCGGTATAGCTAGTTTCATTGTTTTGTTTTCTAGCATGTATTGGGACTCAAGTATTTGTTTAGTGTTTTTTTAGTTAGCCATAATGTGTTGGCTCATATGATGAATACGATACTCGTTTTGTATAAGGTTATGTATGATGGTCAATACTCATTTTGATTTATAAATGGAAGATGACACGTGACATTCGTGACAGGTTTTAAATATTTATAATGAATCGTTCTTGAAACTAACTATTATCACGATTAAGGCAAGTGTACCTATCGAACAGTAGTATAGCTTTAGCAAGACTAGATTGTCAAACCCAAAGGAACTGAAAGTACTAGTAATGACTGTCTTTTTATTATCTAGCCTAAGAATAATAGGGTTTGTTTTAACTAACTAATTAACTAAACTAAGAATTCACAGAAAATAGAATTGGGGAATTGCTTTTGGAAAAATGATTGAATTAAGACAATACCTAAGGAAAAATCCACCTAGACTTCACTTGTTATTTGACTCTGAATCGAAGGATTTATTCATTTGACTTGATCTATAGAAATCCCTAAGTTATATTATTATCCCTCTCGACACTAACAACGTCTAACCCTAGGTTGAATAATTGAAATCTCTTTCTAATTAACTCTCTAGGGTTGCATTAACTCGATCTATGGATCCCCTTATTAGGTTTCACCCTAATCTGGCAAAATCTTGTCACCCTATCTCTAGGCGCGCAATCAACTTCGCTTAATTATGACAAATGTACTCTTAGACAGGGTCTATTCCTCCTCTGAATAAGAGCTTAACTTGAATCAATATCTTGGAATATCAAAACAAGAATTAAGAACACATAATTAAGAACAAGTCAAATATTTATCATACAATTTAGATAATAATAACAAGATCTGTCTTAGGTTTCATTCCCCTTAGGTATTTAGGGGTTTTAGTTCATAACTAAAAAGGTAAACATCTTAGAAGAATAATGAGTACAAAACATTAAGAAAAACCCAAAAATCCTGAAGGGAAATTGAGGGGAGATCTTCAGTATTGATGATGAATCCGGCTTCTGACATGGATCAATCGGCTTTCCTTGAGCAGTTCCCTGCTTCCTTCTCTGTGCGTCCTCTTTTCATCCTCCTCTAGGGTGTATTTATAGGCTTTAGAATGCCTAAGAACCCTCAAAATTGGCCTTTTCTGAATTGGACTCAATTTGGCTCGACAGGGACACGCTCGTGTGTGATTACTTCAGGCCGTGGTCAAGCCTGTTAAATAGGCAAGGGCGTGTGGTCCACCTGTGTGAGTCGTGCTTCAGTTCTGCCAAATTGACATGGCCGTGTGATCTGCCCGTGTGAGGAGGTCCAGGCTGTGTTGATTTCGTACGTTGGCCTATTTTCTCCGTTTTTGGCCCGTTTCTCGTTCCTTTCACTGTCCTATGCTCAAGTAAGTATAAAATATGAAATGAAGGCATTAGAAGCATCAAATTCACCAATTTTAAGGAAAAATCATCCATAAAATGTGCTAAGCATGGGATAGAAATATGTATAAATTGTGGTTTATTAGAAGATGATATTTTCATGGATGAGTAAATTGCAAAACTGAAATGTGTCTATTGTGCTTATTTTGGCTATGTGATGTGCCCTTATGTTAGTATAGAGTGATTTTTGTACAGGTTACATAAGAAAGGGTGACAACAAGGCTTGGTAAATAGCCTTATTTGTCCACACAGGTAGGCACACGGGCGTGTGTCTAGGCTGTATGTGACTCACGATTTACCACATGGGCGTGTGATATGGCCGTGTATCCCCTACACGTAAAAATTGTAAGTCAGTATGCATAGTCATAAACACACGAGTAGAGACATGGCCGTGTGTCTCAGCCATGTGAAGGGCACGGCCTAGCACATAGACGTGTGCCTTGGCCGTGTGGCCCGTAAGGATTGCTGACATCAGAAATAGAATGTCCAAGTTTTTGCACACGGGCCTGAGACACGGGCGTGTTCCAGGCTGTGTGAAAACCGCTGTAGGTGTGCATTTAGAATTAATTCCACACGGGTATATGACACGGGCGTGTCCCTGTATTGCTTAGGCCATGTGAACCACACGGGACAATAGCATGACCATGTTGAAATGTCACATGAGCGTGTTGCCCCTCCTACACGGGCATGTGCCCCTGTGTTAAGACTTATTTTCAAAGTTCTTTAAAGGACTCAGATTGTTTCTGAATGGTTTCCAATGGATGTTTTGGGCTTAGTAGGTTCTTATTAAGGAGTTTATAGATAAAATTGAAAAATTTTTAATTTAACCATGTTCCGGTATTATGAAAAAATTTATATGCATAAGTTTAAGTTAGGTAATGCCTCATATTCTGAACCAGCATGGGATACAGGTGTGGGGTGTTACACGGTCTATGAAACGAGTGTGTTTGGTAACCATGTGAGGCACACGGCCTACTCACACGGGCGTGTGATCTTTAAAAGTTTGAAAATTTTCTAAGTTTCTCAAAGTTTGCAAATGCTATCGATTTAGTCCCGAACCACTTCTAAGGTTGTTTTAAGGTCTCGTAGGACCTTATAAGGGACAAAGTGATTGAGATGAATGGTTTTTTTAATGATGATTTTACAAATGTATGATTTATTTTGTGGTTGATCGGTAATGCCCCGTAACCATATACCGGCGACGGATGAGGGTTAGGGGTGTTACATAATAAAATTTATACGAAGACCTAGGACGTATCTAAGACCTAATTCGGACTGCCAACACTCTTATAAAAAAATCCTTAGGGGTTTGATATAACTAAGTCATCTGAGACGCATCCAAACACCTTGGTAGTTTAGGTAAGTTTTCTTTTTTTTTTTCTATAAACTCTTTGTTCTTCTCTTTTGGAATCGGTTTTGGTATAAGAGTTATTTTATTTAATCGAAGTTATTTAGTTATTTCTCTTTTGCAAGTGACAAGATTCGTTATTCTAATTGAGAGATTATTTACTCCACGTTCTTAATTGACATCAAATCGGGATTATTCCAATCTCTTCTCTATTCCAATAGAATCATGTTTGTTTACATGTTTACTTCACTTGAGATTAAGATCATTAATACCATGAGTGGCTAAATTCCTTAGGGAAGATTAATGAGTGGATGGGGACATGATTAATAGAGGATTTAAGGTTTCTTGATAGGATTAGTTGGTCTAAATTGCGTGCTCTTAAACCCTAGGCTTGACAATCCTAGGAAGTAATTATAGGTTAAACGAGGTTAGAAGATAAGTTTTGCCAAGTAAATCATAATTTATCCTAGTTGAGAAAGTGAGGTTGGAGATAAGCGTGTATCAAATTTTTGAGAGGCAATAATAGGTTAGTTAGTACCTAATCCACCCTAAAACCTTAATCCGAAGTTAACTACAGCCTAAAACAAGTTAATCTTCCTGACTGGTTAGTACCGAATCAACCCTAAAACCCTAATCTGAAGTTAACTATAGCTTAAAATGACTTAATCTTCCTGATTGGTTTCATCAGTTTAGTCGTTTGTTTTGTTTTTATTTATTTCATTTCCTATATTAATCTATTTTATACTTTATCATAATATACAATTTAACAACTACTGTTGAGACTTATTATTGTAAAGAGATTTCTGATACAGTAAATCCATCCTCCCTTATGTACAATCCTCAGAATACTTTCCCTATGTTCCACGGTAACACAAATACTATATTACAATTTGACTCATATACTTGCGGGCACTGTTGATTTAATCATATATTTTTGGTCTGATAGTTATACTATAAATGATAACACATTTATAGGCGATCAAGTTTTTGGCGTCGTTGTTAGGGTGGTTTCAACATTAAGTCTAGAAAGTATCTTTACAATTAATATGATAAGTAGGAAATTTAAAGACTATAGATATGACCTTATTTTTTTTTGTTTTAGTATAATTTAATAAACTTAATGAAGGGACATGATTGCAGCTCTGTTGGGTAGAACTATTTTTGAAACAAATTAGCTAAAGCCTAGTATTTCCCGACCAGTAATGAATAGAATCCCATTTGAGATTAATCCATCCTTATTGACATGGTAATCAACATTAACAACAATTCAACCATGGGCCCCTTAGCTTTTTTTAGAGGGTTTGGACAAATATGTAGCACAGTGGGATTTGTTGGAGTGTCAGAAGAAGCAATCAAATTACTGTTGTTTCCTTTTTCCCTTGGAGGTTAGATATGAGAATGGTTAGAAACGTTACCTTTAGAAACTATTACAACATGGGAAGAGTTTGTGCAATGGTTCTTACAAAGGATCATACCCATGCCTGTGATGCTAAAAACAGATGAGGAGCTATTGCAATTCAAACAAAGCCCTATTGAAATGCTTGATCAAGCATGGGATAGATTCAAGATAATTGTATGGAAGGGTATGGGGGTGGAATTAATACAGTCATTCAATTACAACACTTTTATGCATGTCTAGATTAGGAGAGCAAAGAACAATTTGACATAATAGTTGTGTAACCTCCCTAACCCGACTTAGACATTTTGGCCTGATTGAGAAGGCTACATTAGCCACCAAAATGGCTAAGAAGACCATTTGACCTTTGAAAATCCTTAACACAAATTGTTTTTGTAGAAACCATTATTGGTGATCCAAGTCAGATAAATAATTCGTTTATTGGGTAATCTTACGAAAACCCTAATTTGTTTATCTTAAGAAAAGTCATCACTCTTGAAATTAAATAACGTTAAAGAATTCATTTAATTAGTCCATCTTTACTTAGAGTCTATTTTATTATCGTTGCCATATTTTGGAAGACTAATTGATTTGACATTTTGTTTTACCAAAATTTCAAATCTTGAAAAGGTAGCGGAAAACCATTATTCACGTCCTTTTGGAAATCTAGTTGCTTTATTGATTTGTTTTTCAAATACGATTTAGTTGTAACACAGTAGAAAATTGATTAACAATGTCAGTTTTACTTAAGGCAAATAACATGCAATTACATATTATTAAGTTTCTATGATCCATGCATGCACAAAATCCACAAATAAAAAATAATCAAGCCACAAACCCAAGATATTAAAAATTAACAATCCATACCCGATAAAAAAATTATACAAAAAATAATTATTTAAAAATAGTTCTATGTTCAAGGTGACATTCTGTATCCTAGGTCCAATCCTAGTCTTGAGCATTACTTGAGAAGTTTGAAACTATGAGGTGAGCTAAACTAGCTCAGTATGAGTCTATAATAGTATAAGGACACAAACATTCATACAAGAAACAATCATTAATTTAAAACTATTCGATGCAACACAATACAATACATAGCATAAATTAATGTTAAATGAGTATGATGCGAGCATGATACAATGGAAAAAGGTTCCTACCCATCCATCCACTACACACCACGAGTTCCCTAGAACCCATATTCCAAACTCTAAACAATACGAGTAGAGCTCGATGTGGTTAAACCACCATTATAAACAACGCAGTTATACCGCCGATCAATATATATATCAATTTTGTGGGCAAGCCACCAGTTCGGTAAATGCATATCAAACTGCCATTCATTATGTGATATAATTTCCAATCTCCTCATTACTCCAGGTGCAGTGTGCTGACAACATTAATACGGACTAAATCTGTTACCGTTACTCCAAGGAACTCCTCTGTTATCCACAATATCCCACCCCATGCACATGCATTGTGACATTTAAGATACAAATAGGAACATGTTTTCTTTACATTTACATTTTATTGGCATGATTTACATGCCTTCATTATCATTCATTTCCAATTAGTAGTGACACTTATGAAATGTTCCATTTCATAATGAATTTAATGACATTGTAACATGGCTCAGTTTCATAATTATTTCGAAGGCAATTTAACATGCTACAAGAGCAGTTTTCTAGTGCATATAGCAAGCTTTCAAATAGTACATTTCATAGCATTTCACTTGAGCATACAATTCATGCACTCAATCATTGATTTCACATTAACACGCTATGCATACAATAATCATTCATTTTATATTCAAATCATCCATGTCATTGCATAGAAATATCACACCTACAAATAATCAAACAACCATCCTAATTTTCCAGACATGCCATTTAATTAGGGCTTGAAACGTACCTGATTCGGCCACCTTAAAGTCACTTACTTTTCCATTTAACTAAGCCCGAAAAGTAGGCTTAAACATTAATTTATCTGCTAGAAATATAATTTAAACACTCAAGTTTACTAGATAGAACCCACACCTTAATTTCACACAACTGCTACATTACTTGTGAAATCCTCCATTCCCACTTTAGACCTGAATCAAACCAAAGTTAAAGTACAACATTTATCAAGTTAAGATGCTGTAAAACCATTCTTAAAACACTTTCCAAAGTATTAACCAAATAAGTGTTATAACAACTTTCATATTCAAATGGACTAGATTACCTAAGCTGATTCGATACAAAACATGTGTGCAGACGATAAACGACTTCATTATTGGTTCGGGGTGTTCAAATCAGCACCTAACACAATAAAATAATACAAATCAGTAGTCAAACACCAACAAATAACCCCAATTTATCCAGCCAACACATCCCTTAACAATAGAATCAATACTAACCATTAACCAGCAAACAATCGTAATTACGCTTCCCAATTTGTTAGATCTCAGTTGTTGAATGAATAAGATCAAAATTTCCTATAATGTAGTGGATCAAAGGTCAATTAGAATGAGTTATTAAGAATTAAAACCTTGTTGGAAAAGGGTGTTAAATGTACGAAAAACCAGCAACCCTTTACAGTGGTTCTAGGGCGACACACCACCAAAATTGGCCACAATGGGGGATATTTTGAAAAGCATCTTAAAGTATTGTTTTAGATATTAAAAGAGTATATATTAGGATTGAAAATAAGTGTAAATAAAGGCTGTAATCATAGGTTTAAATCAGTTTTAGCGCTCAAATCGCCAGCCACCAGAAAGAGAAACTTAGGGGTGACAACCACCACTAATGGTGATAGTTTTAGGGATTGCTTTGGGTAGCCGAAGTGATGAGTTTGATGGCTAGAAATTGACCATTTAAATTATAAAAATTTATCACAATTCCAGATCTGGAATGGTGACTCTTTTATAGAAAATTGGAAAGGAAAAATGGAAAAAAAGTCACTTACCTGGTAGATGTCAAGGGGTGGCAATGGATATCTTTGTGGTAGCAAAGGAGGCTAATTTGGAGTGCCAAAAGGGATAGATCTAAGGCTGAAAATTGATGAAAAAGAACAGCATCAGAGATGAGGAAATCGATAAAAAAATTCACTATCAATGGATGAGAGAAGGACGATAGGAAAAGAGGGCTTGATGGGCGGCACTGTGATGGATAAAAGGGAAGAAAATTGAGAGAGGAAGAAGGGAGAAGAAGGGTGAACGAATAGGGTAGTGAAATTTTAACTAAAGGTTGAAAAATAAGTAAAAAGTGGTATTTATACCTAGGATAACTAGGCATGGGCGACACAAAATAAGGAGAAGGAGAAAAAATAGCAAAAATTGACAATTTTCAAGGGACGAGAATTGAACTCAAGTTTCTAAGCGAATTGCATTGTCTCCTTGTTTTGTCTTAACTAATAAGCCAATTACTTATCCTTTACATAACCCTACAATATTTATTTTAGAAACAAGGCATGTCATATACTAGGGTTTGATGCAAATTTTGAAAATAATAAAAATGGTACGAAGGAAGAGATTTGAACTTGGGTTTCAATGATAGTTTCACTAACACTTAACCAATTGACCAATAACTCATTTATTTCATAGAAATGCACAAATAATATCAAAAATTATGGCATGACCACTCTCTCTCGATTCACAAACTCGATTCTACTAACCCCTGATTTTTTGGATATGATAGGTTGGAGGAAGTGATTGGTCAAAAATGGCTGAGGAAATTCTTATGCTCCTTGAAATAGTAAGCGGTAACGATTATACATAGAGAAAAATGTAATGACTTATTTTTAGTAGTGTAGGGAGTAAAGGTTCTGGAACCACAATTTTGACTAGTGATTCAGTATATATTAATTATTTAGTATTTATATGGTATAAAAATTTGGTTAAGAAATTTTAAGATTTAAATAGCTAATTAAGTAAAAATGACTAAAGAGTAAGAGAGGCAAAAGTTGAAGTTTATTAGTAAATGTGTTAAATAGATATAAAAAGGAGACTCAATGGACTTAGTGGATAATAATACCAAACCTCAAGATAGTGGATGTCTATGGATTGGTTTTGTTGTAAATTTAATTATTTTAATTGGTAAATTAGTAATTAAGTTAAACTAAAAGAAAGAAAAACAAAAACAAATGGTCATCACTCTTCTTTATTCTTCTTCACCACAAGATAAGAGAGAAAATGCCATTGGAGTGGAATTGAAGCTTTGGTTGCTAATTGTTCATGCATGTAAGTGATTTAAGCCCTCATTGTTAATAAATTTGGTGTTTTTGTGATTATTTTACTTAACTGAGTTAATTTAGGGATCAATTTGATAAATTATGGAAAGTTAGGGACTTTTTTTGGAATGTTAAGAGTTCTTGAGGTGGGGGATGAATTTATAATTTTTATGGTTAATGTAGTTACTTTGTGTAATGATTTTTTCTAGTTTTAATTTTTAGGGATTTAAATGTTATAAAGTGAAAATGTAAGGGTTAAATTGTAAATTTAAGTTGTTTAGGGACTATATAAATGTCATGGAATATTTAGCTGATTTGAGTTAAATTTTGTTGTGTATAACTTTAGGTGTTTCGATATTTATTACTAAATTATACCCCAGATAAAAGTTTGGGGTAATTATGTAATTATCATTAAAGAGTTAATTATATGATTATAGATGTTAAGATGTTTAATTGGAATAATTGAATTAAACTGTTGAATTTAGATCAAGAAAGAACCAATTAAGAGTTAATCGCCGAAAAACCAGAGTAACAGAGTAATTGTTGGTCTTGTGTTGAAGTTGATTCTACCTAGGTAAGTTCGTATTCCTTTAACTTGAACTATTTAAATTTTATTTATGAACCTTGATATATATGTATACATGCAAATGATTACTTAACTTAAATTAAAGAGTATAAAAACAATATATATATGGAGTCGTATACGAAATTCAATTGATTGAGGTTGTATGGTATATATATATAGATGATCAATTAGCTTAAATTAAAGAGTATGGAAACAATGTATAAGGAGTTGTATATGAAACTAAATCAATTGAGTTGAATAGTGAGGATTAACTCAAGGAACTAAATGATGAAATGTTGAGAAGTAGTAATCCTTAGTTATGTATCTTGAAGGATCGAACACTTATATATTATATTTTTTGGTTTCACCGACCAGTGCTGGGCACACATATATATTATATTTGTCAGTTTCACCGACCAATGCTAGGCACACCTATATATATTATAGTTGTCGACTTCACCGACCAGTGCAGGGCACATATATAAATAATATTATTGTCGGTACCACCGACCAGCAGTGGGCGCAAAACATTATTACGGGATTATTTTTCAGGTTATTTGATGATATGGGACAACCGAAGCAATAAGACCACTAAACAAATACAATGATGCAACAACAGTGAAGATTCCTTTGGACTTTTCTCTAATTTTGTTCTTACTCATTACCAATAATAAGTTATTTGATTGGTCTTGAAATGGTAGAAATTACAATTTATGAAAATGATGATTAGTCTTATAATTTATGGACCTTTACGTTATCTACAAATGTTCAATTTATAGAAGTATCAATGGGATTTATTCAACATACAATTTATCATTCTATGCGCAGGTTAGGTATTAACATTTGGTTGTTGACTTAACATCTAGTGGAAATCCCGAACTCAAACATTGTGTAACACCCCAAACCCGGCCTAGACGTTATGGCCAATTCTGGCGATATCACATTGCAGTGTTTTTCATAAAGTGAGATATTGTAATAGTTAACCTATTTGTGATCTTAACGATGATTTTAAGATGTCTCGTTCATTTTCGAGATGTAAGTTCAAAAAGTTAATCATATTTAAACGTCATTTATTTTTAAAACGTTATTTCTTGCGGAAGTTACGCATTCGTGGTATTTTTAAACAACATTTATCTTTTTGAAAACCCGCATCTTTCCCTACTACTAGCAGTCATAAATCAAAACAAATAAAAATCTCAAATTAAAAATAAAATCCGAAGAGGCCTTATTACAATAAAAATACTCAAAATTAAATTACTTATAATTTAAAATCAAATGAGAAAGCATGAGTGATTGTGTGGCCACCTTTGAGTCCCTCCCAGCATCGATTCGTCTAAGACTGGGGATTACCTGTACAGATAAACAGATGGGTGAGTTTTGAAAACTCAGTGTGTAATCCCATATAAAAAAAACAAATAGTGAGCATTTACAGTCTAGGCCTAAGCCTAATTCAGTGATGGTTCAGTTTAAGTTAGGCCTTAGCCCATTACAGTATAAGTATCAATTTGGGCCTGAGCCCATCTCAGTGACAGTAACAGTACAGATATGCAATCAAGAGGTCCTACCTAGGTAGCCTCTACACTCCATCTCCGTCCAACCCTGCACTCCATGTGGGGATATAATCAACCCATCCATCCTTACACTCCAAGTAATACCGGTTGCGGCACTATATAGTATTTGCTGTAGAACTACCAGTACAGTACACTTCCTCCAATTATAATAAAACCCAACCCCATGCAACACATCATGCATCATGCATCATGTCATAGTATCATATATGTACTAAATACGCCTAAAATGGCATGCTTAACACAATCATACATCACATAGGGGCATAACAGTCATTTTATCACATAGAGCATAAAAGTCATTTTATAAATTAGGGGTCTAGGTATACTTACCAACCCGACAGTAGGTCTACAACCGTCTCAGGCGACCCATGCAACCTTAACAGTCAAACAGTGAAAATGGGCGCACGGCCCATAATGCGGGCCCATGTGGGCTTACACGCCCGAGTGGCCCACAAAGCCCAGAAATGGCCTTGGCCGTGTGGATTACATAGCCTGGCCCAATATTCTCCACACGTCAGTGTGGTTTACTCGTGTGGGGCCCACACAGCCCATTTTGGCCCAACATGGCCCAATAAGGCTTCAACTATCAAATGCCCATGTTTGTCACACGGACCACCACCCAAGTGGGCGCACGCCCGTGTAGCATCATCGTCACTTATTTTAGCTTTTGCCGATTTCCATGTTTGAGATCGTGTTACACACCTTGGTTAGGAAAATGCGCGATAAGCCTACGAGCACCAAAACCTACATTCGATCCAGAAACTCTATTAATCATTTGACAATAGGGTTAAACAACCTCTCTTAACACTTATCCAAAATATTACTCATCACTTGCCTTGATTGAATGATTGAGACTTGCACCCTTCAACCGTTGCAGAAGACTGATTACAACCCGAAAAGATTACCTGCATTCCAACCGAACTTGTTAACTATTACCATACACGCAAGTAGTTTGAACCAAGTGTACAACAACTTACCGAAAGCGTAAAACTAAGAATGGAAGATAGAAGCAATCGACCTTCACCCAAAAGCACATAATAAAACCGAGGCGCAAGATGGAACAATAGCACCCCTAGTAGTAATTGGCAGAGAAAAGAAGACGTTAGATGGAGAATTATTACGGCAAAGAGAGAAAGAAAGAGAAAGTGAACAACCGTGAGCCTGAACAAAGACGGCGACAGAGGCAGGGTTCGGTTATAAGCCAAGCATTCAATAGTAAGAAGAAAACACCACAATGACAAGGAAGAAATTCCCCAAACCAAAAAAGTAGAGGGAGAAGAAGAAGAAGTGTTTGACCAAAGCCCAAAGGTGCAAGGAGAGGGAATTGTTGAAATTCGAAAGAATAGCAAAAAGGGGGAGAAGGGTATTTGACCAAAGGCAAAACCGAGTTGAGAGAGAGAGAAGCAAAGAGAATCGGTCAAAGCAACAAGATGTAGAAGAGGGGGAATTGCTAGACCTAAACGAATTGAGAGAGAGGGACAAAGAGCATTCAGCTAAGTAGAAAAGGGAAAGAAGAACGAAATGGCAAGCAAGGGACTCAAAATGCAAACCCGAAATAAGCAAAAATGAGAGACACAACAACACTCGCTAGCACAAATCGATCTCCAAAGAAAAGAAAAAGAACCAAAACTCTTGGCAGCAATCGCAATGGAGTGCTAATACCAACCAAAGCTGAAATCCTGAGACGCAGGAGTTCTAATTCGGCACACACTCTTCCCCTACCTTCAAACTCCCCTATTTTCTCTGCAAATCACTCCTAAGATCACTCAACAAAATCCCCACTTATCCACATCCCTTAACAATCGAAAATCTATAACACCCCTCACCTGTACCCGAGACCAGGACAAGGTACATGGCATTACCGTACACAAGCATGACATTTTCAAAAAATCACAGACTATAAAATTTCTTTCCAAATTAAAACTAATCAAACATATTCATAGTGTCCCTATTATTGGCCTACGAGACCCAAAACATGCATTAAGAATGGTCCAGCACTAAACCGAGAGCTTAAGAAAATCTTAGGAAAATTTCTAGGGTTAAGCCTCACACGCCCTTGTAGAGGCAATACAGACGCCCATGTGCTTGGGACACGCCTGTGTGATTACTACCATGCATACTGACCTAAAAATTTTAGGTGCAGGGGGCACACGGCCGTACCAGACGCCCATGGAACTGACCGTGTGTCACACACGGCCTAGACACACGCCCGTGTGTCTACCTGTGTGAAACTTTTTGAAGGCTACAATCCAAGCCAATGGTCACTGTTAACATCCACACACATCTGTGAACTTCTATAGTATTTAACAGGGCCTAAATATGCCCAATGACTACCTTCAATGGTCTATTGCATGTTAACCTCATCTCATTGGTTTTACACATGCTAGATCATTCTCTTTGCATTAATGATTACCATATCATCAAACACACTTAGACTTGGCTCATTTTATAACTCATTGCCAATTATGACCTAGCCATATCCAATTGATTTGGCCACATTCCACATGTCCATTCATGATATACCACATTTAACCATCTCATGAACATTTAGACACCAACGTGCTTAATTAGTAAGTTACAACCTACATCAAAATGAGCCATGTCTTATGGTCATATACAAAATGAATATGTATATCATTCAAGCCCTTACATTGGCTAACTAGTGACACATATAACCAAAAAACCAAAAACCTATACATGCCATTGAAACAAAGTAAAGGTATCTATATACCAAAGCAAGATAAGATGATAGTGTTGACAATACTCCAATCGTCTTCCAATCTTCACGAGTCCACGAGCTCTGTAGAATAGGGAAAGGAAAGGGGTAAACATTAAAATGCTTAGTAAGTTCAGATAACGGGAAGGTAAACTTACCGATTATTTTGCATACAACCATAAAAGACATTCATGCCAAACATAAATAGTATAAATCCCCTATCACATACACTCAATCATCAAGTTAGTTTCCTCTCAAGCAATATAGTATTAATTTAGGTGAGCTCATCTATTCAAACATTTCCATTCTTGTTTCTCATTATAGTCCCATTGAATTTCTCAGAAATCTCAATGGGTATCCCGTTTACCATGAAGCCATGCTAGTGACCATTTTAAATATACACTCCCGTGAACCTTACTCTTACAGTGGGATTACCAATCTAGGTTAAATCCCTCATAACATAAAATCAAGGAGTATTGTAGGGATTACCATTCCAGGCTAAATCCCTCATAATGAAAATTACTCCAATACGATCGTATATAAAATGCCAATCCAGGCTAATTTCAGTCCTTAATCGTATTACCCATCCTGGCTAAATCCACAATGCACATATATTCATTGGGAGGTTCGATCACTTAAAGAACAACCGTCCAGGCTAGATACTTACTATACAGAGATCATCAGATTACCCGTCCGGGCTAAATCCCTTTATGCAACACATGCAGGATCTCATGTCCTGTAAACAAGAATTTACCCATCGAATCTCCCTTTTTCATTCAACCCGAACAATTGTCATCTTTTTCATTTTACACTACCACATTTCATGGATTGTCATGCAATCAATATCTAAATTAACATACATTTCAGAATATGATGTTTCAAGTATATTTAAAGTTTACTTCGAGTTACACAAACTTACTTGGTAATTGCTTCGGTTTCGTATTTCAGTTATTTCAAAACCTTTCGTTTTCCATGGTCGACCTCCAGAATTGGTTCCTCGGGGTTTATATCAGTAAAAATCAATTATTAGTACCTCACAGTGTTCATTTCTGGCCTAAAACTCATCCTAGGAAAAATTAACCATTTTCCCCTAACCTTTCACACTTTTACAAATTAGTCCCTAGGCTCGTATAATGAAATGCATGAAATTTCTTGAATACCCAAGCCTAGCCAAATATTTTTCCTACTTATGCCAGCCCATATTTTCTTCTATTTCATATTTCTACCCCATATTTTATGCCTTTTACAATTAGGTCCCTTTTTGGTTTTTTTATGAGAAATCACTTAGCAAAAGATGTTTATCTAACATTTAACTTTCATAACCCTCCATAAATCATCAAAGAACAACCATCTCATGCATGGGTCAGATTTCTAACATGAACCCTAGCTTGAAATAGGGGTAGAAATGGAGAGAACATGTTACGAGGATCTCAAAAATACGAAGAACGTTAAAAACGGGGCTAGGGAGCACTTACTATTGAGCTTGAAAATGTTGAAAACTCTAGCTATGGACACCCTTCAATTTTTAGTAGCCATGGAGAAGAATATGATTGAATTTTTCTTCCTTTTTCCCTTTTTATTAATTTTATTACCGAATGACCAAAATGTCCTTCCATACTTGTAATGCCCCATACCCGAGACTATTGCCGGAGTCGAACACGAGATGTTAACAGACTTAATTCATTACTTAAATAGCTTAAACAATTTATTTTTAAAATTTTTAGTCAAGCTAACAATCTGCGTCATAGTCGCTTAAAAATTCATATCTCGAGTTAGGAAACTCGAAATCCAATTCTGTAAATTTTCCTAAGACTATACTCATATATCTATTTACTAATTTTTTATAGAATTTTTGGTCAAGCAAATTTGTACAGTTTATTAGTTAAAGTCTCCCCTATTTCAGAGTTTGACTGCTCTGACCTCTTTGTATTACGAATCAGATATCTCCCTGTACAGAGTTTCAATGACTATGCCGTTTCTTTCTAATAAAACTAGACTCAATAAGGAATCTGTACATATAAATCATGACTTCTAATTATCTTTGAAATATTTATGGTGAATTTCCAAAGTCAGAACAGGGGATCCAAAATCGCTCTAGCCCTATTTCACAAAAATTTAAACATCTCATATAATATAGCTTATATACCTGTTTCACTTCTTCCATATGAAAATAGACTCATCAAGCTTCGATTCCATATATTATTCATCATCTAATTGTATCTATATTATTTTTAGTGATTTTTCAAACTCACGTCACTGCTGCTATCTGAATCTATTTTATGGTAAATTTTACCTATTTCATGGTTTCCATGGATTAGCTAGCAATTTACATTTAGCATACATAACACCAAATATGATCATGATTAGCCATTCCAATGGATAATCATTACCAAGCATTTCCATACCACTCAATAACCATATCATAAGACCATATATACAAAATGATTATAATGCTATACATGCCATACTCAAAATATACAAGCCATTATGCCAAGATGGTATACGGATAGTGTGAGCGAGCCTCCGACCGTTCCCGATTTCCGAGCTGGCTTGTCAAAACTACAAGGAATGAAAAGGAGGGAGTAAGCATAAATGCTTAATAAGTTCATATGCAAATAGCAAGTAACATAACCATATAAGCAAACATAAAACATCATTTGCATAATCATCACCAAGACATTCATATCACATTTTCATTTATCATCTTACCATATTGTTGTTATATCGATTTTTCAACCTGAGGGTTAAGTACATACCTGCTCAAAGTATTCATTTCACAACACTTACCAATACATCCCTTTCATCTCGAGTATTCCTCCATTTGAGTAGAATTTTACCCGTTGAACACATCGGAATATAATTCGGATACATGGAAAGTTTGCACATAAGTGCCACATATGTAGCCAAGCTACCATGTAACCCGCCCATAAGTGAACTTGGACTCAACTCAACGAGCTCGGGCGTTCGCATCCATAAGTGAACTCGGACTCAACTCAACGAGCTCGGATGCCTAGTTACATCTCTCGAACTCGGACTCAACTCAACGAGTTCGGACATTCGCATCCATAAGTGAACTCGGACTCAATTCAACGAGTTCGGATGCCCAAATATCCTAGTGACATGTCACTTGTATCCTAATCCATTCCTAAGGTTCAACGGGACATTTTTCCCAATCATATGTCTCAACCATCTTCTATGGAATGTCGATACCGATACTCGGCAGTATTTCACATTTTCCAAGTATATCACATAATTTGACATATTATCAAACAATTGTCACAAGTATGATAATTCATAATAATTATCATATCATTAAATAACATTAAAACTTTTAAAACAATAACTATGTTACCAACATTTACATATGAACTTACCTCGTATGCGAAAATGGCTACTTTTACCATTTCGTCCACAACTTGGTATTTTCCCCATTTTAGCCCGAATTTCATTTTTCCTTGCTCTATCATTTAATATATAGTCTAATTAGGACTCACATTATTCAAATTGACCCAAAATCATATTTTGGAAAATTTACAATTTTGCCCCTAAACTTTTGCATATTTACACTTTTTCCCCAAAGCTCGTAAATTAAACTTCAGCCTATTTTCTTATGTTTTATGACATGCTGATCATTTTTCCCTTCTATGGCAACATCAAATTCTCACTCTAACATGTACTTATGACTATTAGGTATTTTTACCGATTAAGCCCTTTTGCTAGTTTTCGCTTAAAACCGAGTAGCACAAGTTGTCTAACATAATTTAAAACCTCATATTCTATCATAAAACATAAAAATACACAAATTTAACCTATGGGTATTTTTCCAAATATAAACCCTAGGTTAAATTATTGCTAGCATAAGCTTAATCGAGCTACCGGGACTCCAAAAATGTAAAGAACTTGAAAAACGGGGCTAGAATGGACTTACAATCGAGCTTGGAAGCTTGAAAAACCCTAGCTATGGTTTCTCCTTGCTATATTCGGCCATGGGGTTGAAGATGAGCAAAATTGGCTTTTAATTTTTTATTTTAATTCATTTTACCCCTAAATGACCAAAATGCCCTTACTACTAAACTTTCCAAAAATTCCATCCATGTCCAATTTTTGTCTGTAGACTTAGAAATTGGTAAAATTTCTATTTAAGACCTCCTAATTAATATTTCAAAACAATTTCATACTAGAAACTTCTAGAATACAAGTTTTGCAAATTATTCGATTTAGTCCATAATTTCAATTTAAACACTTTATGCATAAAATTTCTTCACGAAATTTTCACACAATCATGCAATCATATCATAGACCTCAAAATAATCATAAAATAATTATTTCTATCTCGGATTTTGTGGTCACGAAACCACTATTCCGACTAGGCCCAAAATTAGGATATTACAATACTAACCTTTCAAAATTTTCCATGCATGCCCATTTTTGTCCAAAAACTTAGAAATTGGGAAAATTTTTATTTAAGGCCTAGTAATTAATAATCCATAGTAATTTCATGCTAATTACTTCTAGAACCAAAGTTTTACAATTTATTCAGTTTGGTCCCTAATTTCCAATTGGACACCTTATACTTAGAATTTCTTCATGAAACTTTAACATGTGCTTATTTTCATATTCTAAACCTCATAACAATCATAAAACAAATATTTTTATGTCAAATTTCTTGAAACCACTATTCCGACTAGGCCTAATTTTTGGATGTTACATTTCTCCCCCTTAGGGACTTTCATCCTCGAAAGTCTTACCAGTAAACAAGTTCGATTATTGACTACTCATGGTTTCTTAAGGTTCCCATGTGGCCTCTTCTACTTCGTGTCTATGTCATAAAACTTTTACCAAGGCTATATTTTTATTCCTCAACTGTTTGAATTGTCGACCCAAAATCATAACCGGGTCTTCACCACAGGTCATGTCCAGTCTAATCTCAATTTTCGTAGGTGTGTTACATGATATTCGGCACGGGTTTTAAATATTTATAATTAATCGTTCTTGAAATTAACTATTATCACGATGAAGGCAAGTGTACATATCGAACAGTAGTATAGCTTTAGCAAGACTGGATTATCGAACCCAAAGGAACCACGAGTACTAGTATTTACTTCCTTTTTATTATCTAGCCTAAAAATTAAGAGGTTTGGTTATCTAAACTAATTACTAAAATAAGAATGCACAGAGAGAAATTGGAAAAAAGCTTTTGGGAAAATTCAATTGATAAGGCAATACCCAAGGAAAAATCCACACTAGACTTCACTTGTTATTTGACTTTGAATTAGACGATTTATTCATTTGACTTGATCCTTAGAAATCCCTAAGTTATATTATTATCTCTCTCGAGACTAAAAACGTCTAACCCTGAGTTGAATAATTGAAATCTTTCTAATTAACACCCTAGAATTACATTAACTTGATCTATGAATTCCCTTATTAGGTTTCACCCTAATCCGACAAAATCTTGTCACCCTATCTAGGCGTGCAATCAACTCTGCTTAATTATGACAAATTTACTCTTAGATAGGGTCTATTCCTCCTCTGAATAAGAGCGTTAACTCAAATCAATATCCTGGAATTTTAAAACAAGAATTAAGAACACATAATTAAGAACAAGTCAAATATTTATCGTACAATTCAGATAATAATAACAAGATCTGTCTTAGGTTTCATTCCCCTTAGGTATTTAGGGGGTTTAGTTCATTATTATGGAAGAAAACATCTCAAAAGAATAATGAATACAAAACATAAAGAAAACCCAAAACCCCTAAATGGAAATTGAAGGGAGATCTTCAGTCTTGATGGTGAATCCGGCTTCTGAAATTGACCAATCGGCTTCCCTTGAGTAATTTGTAATATCCCGAATTAGGGCCTAATCGGAATAGTGGTTTCGTGACCATAAATCTGAGATAGAAATAATTATTTTATAATTGTTTTGAGGTTTATGATATGATTGCATGATTGTGTGAAAATTTCGTGATGAAATTCTATGCCTAAAGTGCTTAAATTGAAAGTAGGGACTAAATCAAATAAGTTGCAAAAGTTGCATTCTAGAAGTTTTTAGTATGAAATTGTTTTGGAATATTAATGAGGAGGTCTTAAATAGCAATTTGACCAATTTTAAGTTCATGGACAAAATTAGGACATGGAAGGAATTTTTGGAAAGTTTAGTAGTAAGGGTATTTTGGTCATTTAGTTATTAAAATGAATCAAAAACAAAATTAAAAGCCAATTTTTGTCCATCTTCTTCATTAGGCCGAAATTTCAAGGGTTCTCCATAGCTAGGGTTTGTTTCAAGCTTCCAAGCTCCATAGTAAGTGATTCCAAGCCCCGTTTTTAATGATTTTTACGTTTTTGAGATCCCGGTAACTCGATAAAGCTTATGTTAGCAATAATTTAACCTAGGGTTTATATTTGGAAAAATACCCATAGGTGAAATTTGTGTATTTTGATGTTTTATGATAAAATATGAAGTTTTAAATTATGTTAGACAACTTGTACTACTCGATTTTAAGTAAAAACGAGTAAAAGGGCTTAATCGGTAAAAATACCTAATAGTCACAAGTACATGTTAGAGTGAGAATTTGATGTTGCCATAGAAGAGAAAAGTGATCAGCATGTTGTAAAACATAAGAATAAGGAATAAAGTTTAATCCCGAGCCTAGGGGCAAAAATGTAAATATGCAAAAGTTTAGGGGTAAAATTGTATTTTTGCCAAAATTTGAGTTAAGGATTAATTTGATAATGTGAGTATTAAATAAGCTAAATGTGTTATTTTAGATCAAGAAAGACGTGGAATCAACCTCAATCGAGGAAAAGAAAAGATTGTGGACTAAATTGCAAAATCTTTGTATTTTGGTACCAAGGTAAGTTCATGTGTAAATAATGTAGCATAATGGTTACTTTTAAGTTATTGATGTTAATTATATGTTATGCTGAATTTTATTATGAAATGTATGCTTTGTGGTTAATTTCAAATAATATGTAAATTATGTGAACTACTTGTTAAATATATTTGTTACCGAGTATTGATTTCGGCATTCTACGGAAGACGGAAAGGATAAGTGTTCGAGGAAAAAAGCCCGTTTGAACCTTAGGAATAGATTAGGATACAAGTGACATGTCACTAGGATGGTTGAGCATCCAAACTCGTTGAGTTGAGTCCGAGTTCACTTATGGATGCGAATGTCCGAACTCGTTGAGTTGAGTCCGAGTTCGTGAGATGTAAATAGGCGTCCGAACTCGTTGAGTTGAGTCCGTGTTCACTTATGGATGCGAACGCCCGAGCTCGTTTAGTTGAGTCCGAGTTCGTTTATGGGCGGGTTACATGATTGCTTGATTGCATATATGGCACTTATGTGCAAGTTATCCATGTATCCAAATTATATTCCGATGTGTTCAACGGGTAAAGTTCTACTCAAATGGAGGAATATTCGAGATGTAAAGAGACGTATTGGTAAGTGATGTGAAATGGATATTTTGGACAGGTATGTATTTAACCCTCGGGTTGAGTATTGATACAACCACGATAAGGTAATAAGATGATGAAAAATGATTAAAAATGTGATATGTGTTTTAGTGATACATGCTAATGTTGATTGGTATGACTGTTTGTTATGTTACTTATTATTTGCATATGAACTTACTAAGCATTTATGCTTACTCCCTCCTTCTTACTCATTGTAGTTTTGGACAAGTCAGCTCAGGAATCGGGATAGGTCGAAGGCTCAGTCACACTATCCGGAAGACTTTTGGTAATGGCTTGTAAATTTAAGTATGGCATGTATAGCAATATACCTTTTTTGTGTAAATGATCTTATGGTATGGTGATGGAATGGTTGAGGAAATGCTTGATAATGATAAATTATAAAAATAGTTAGTTTAGATTATATTTGATGTTAAGGAAAATTATTAAGATACTTAGTGCATAAAAACTCATAAAAGGGATGAAATTTGCCATAAACAGAATACTGCAGCAACACTGACGCGAGTTTAAAAATTTACTAAAAATCATAGAAATTGAACTTGGTGATGGACTACAAATCAAATTGAATCTTATTATGTCTAGTTTCACATGAAACAAATGAAACAGGTAAAGGAATTATATGTTACAAGATATTTGAATTTTAGTGAAACAGGGTCATAGCAGTTTCTGAATCCCCTGTTCCAATTTTAGAAATTCACCATAAATTGTAAAGATATAATTAGGTAGTTTATTTTATATTCTCAGAATCCTTATTGAGTCTAGTTTCAGGAGAAATAAACCTCATAGTCATATGGATTTTGTAAAGAGAGAAATATGGTTCGTAGTAAACAGAGGTCAGACCAGTCAAGTCCTGAAACAGGGGTAAATTTAACTAATAAACTGTACTAATTGGCCCAACCAAAAATTCTAGAAAAAAATTAGTAGATAGTTACATGCGTCTATATTTAGGGAAAATTTATGGATCTTGATTTCGAGTTTTGTAACTCGAGATATGATTTTTCTTATGACTGTGATGCAAGTAGCTTAAAAGCTGTGAATGTAGAAATAAATAATCCAAAGTTCTAAATATGTTAAATTAAGCTTAGTAACACCTCATACTCGACTCCGGCGACGGTCTCGGGCGTGGGGGCATTACATTTAGTGGTATCAGAGCAGGTTTAGTCGGTTCTCAGACTACGTGTTGTATGTACGGATTTTGCTATACATGCCATATGTATGAATTGTGATAGTGTGACGACTTCTGACCTTTTTAAATGATTTTTTTTATATAGTAAATGGATCCCGATCCAGCTGTGGCAGATGAAGTAGAGAGTAATGCACCAGCTCCGGCTGAAGGAGCAGCGCTGACTGAAAACGCACCCCCTACTGCTGGTCAGGGAGGAGGAGAAAGGGATCGGGAAGCCTTTCTCCAAATGATGAGTGCATGGTACACTGAGTTCGTTCGTACGAACCCAAATGTACGACTTCCCCCACCTCCCCCAATTCCTCAACCTGTAACCCCGATGCCTCAAGGTATGGATATGATAAAATTCCACAGAACCCCCGTTGACAGAATTCGTAAACAAGGGGCTGAAGAATTTAGAGCAAATATTGATGATGATGCAGAGAAAGTAGAGTTCTGGCTTGAAAATTCTATCCGGGTATTTGATGAATTATCTTGTACACCTGAAGAATGTTTGAAATGTGCTACATCTTTGTTGAGAGATTCAGCCTATAATTGGTGGAAGACTTTGATTTCGGTGGTACCGAAAGAGAGGGTAACCTGGGAATTCTTTCAAGAAGAGTTTCGGAAGAAATATATTAGTGAAAGGTTTATTGATCAGAAATGTAAAGAGTTTCTTGAGCTGAAGCAAGGTAATATGACAGTCTCAGAATATGAAAGAGAGTTTGTTCGATTGAGTAAGTATGCCAGGGAATATGTTCCTACAGAAGCCAAGATGTGCCGACGATTTGAAGACGGGCTCAACGAAGACATTAAAGTATTTGTCGGGATCCTTGAACTAAAAGAAATGGTAGTATTGGTTGATCGAGCTTGCAAGGCTGAAGAACTACTTAAAGAAAAGAAAAAGGTAGAGGCTGAGACTAGAAATTGGAAGAAAAGACCGATGAGTAGTTCATTTTCACAGCAACCTAGAAAGTCAAGGAATATGAATCCTCGTTCCCAAGCTTCAGCTGGACAATCATATGGGAATTATAAGAAGCAAAATGTGGGTCCTAAATCTCAGAACACTTCTGCAGCCAGTGTAGGGAACTCGAGATTTGTTAAACCCGAGTGCCAGCGGTGTGGTAGAAATCATTTTGGTCCGTGCAGAGCAAATGAATGTTTTCGATGTGGTTCTCCGGATCATTTTATTAGAGACTGCCCAGGGAGAGCTGAGAAAGAAAAATTTCAGAATGTAAAAGCTAGTGGTGCAGACTCGAGGGGAAGGTATCCGAGAAAAGCTGGAAGTGAAACAAGCAGTAAGAATGTAGCCAGGGATGCACCGGTTAGACCTGAAGGAAGGGCTCCGGCTAGAACTTATGCTATTAAAGCGCGTGAAGATGCTTCCTCACCTGATGTGATTACCGGTACATTTTCTCTCTATAATGTTAATGTTTATTGCTTTGATTGATCCCGATTCTACTCATTCATATGTGTGCATGAAATTGGTGTCTAGTATGAATATACCTGTTGAGAACACAGAATTTATGATTAGAGTGTCGAATCCGTTAGGCAAATGTGTGACTATTGATAAAGTATGTAAGAAATGTCCTTTAATGATTCGGGATCATTACTTTTCGGCCGACTTGATGTTGTTGCCGTTTGATGAGTTCGATGTTATTTTGGGTATGGATTGGTTGACATTGCATGATGCTAAAATAAATTGCAAAGAAAAGATTATAGAATTAAAGTGTGAAAATGGTGAAACTCTGCGGGTTGAATTAGATAAATCAGAGGCATTGCCTAGTGTGATTTCTTCAATGTCGGCTCAAAGATATCTGAGAAAGGGTTATGAAGCTTATTTGGCGTATGTAATTAATACAAAAGAAGTTGAAAAGAAAGTTGAATCGGTGCCGGTTGTGTGTGAATTTGCGGACGTATTTCCAGAAGAATTGCCGGGTTTGCCTCCAGTCAGGGAAGTAGAATTTGGTATTGATTTGATACCGGGAACAACTCCGATTTCGATTGCTCCGTATAGAATGCCACCAGCAGAGTTGAAGGAATTAAAGTCGCAGTTGCAAGAGTTGACTGAATGAGGTTTTGTGAGATCGAGTTTTTCACCTTGGGGTGCTCCCGTGTTATTTGTGAAAAAGAAGGATGGTTCTACGAGGTTGTGTGTTGATTATCGGCAGTTAAACAAGGTGACAATAAAAAACAAGTATCCGATGCCAAGAATTGATGATTTGTTTGATCAGCTAAAAGGAGCGACATGGTTTTCAAAGATTGACTTGAGATCTGGGTATTACCAACTGCGGGTAAAGGAGTCGGATGTGCCTAAAAATGCTTTTAGAACAAGGTACGGTCATTATGAATTTTTAGTTATGCCATTCGGGTTGACAAATGCTCCTACTGTGTTTATGGATTTAATGAATCGCATATTTCGGCCATACTTGGACAGATTTGTTGTGGTGTTTATAGATGATATTTTAATTTATTCAAAAGATGAGACAGAGCATGCTGAGCATTTGAGGATAGTTTTGCAAACTTTGAGAGATAAGCAGCTGTATGCTAAGTTTAGTAAAAGTGAATTTTGGCTCCGGGAAGTTGGATTTTTGGGTCATATTGTTTCAGGTGATGGTATACGGGTTGATCCTAGTAAAATTTCAGCCATTGTTGATTGGAAACCACCGAAAAACGTAACTGAAGTTAGAAGTTTCTTGGGGCTAGCTGGGTATTATCGGCGGTTTGTAAATGGATTTTCTATAATTGCTGCTCCTATGACTAGACTACTCCGAAAGGATGTTAAATTTGAATGGACGGAAGAATGTCAACAGAGTTTTGAAGAATTGAAAAAGTTATTAACTGAAGCACCAGTGTTGGTACAACCCGAATTAGGTAAAGAATTTGTGGTGTATAGTGATGCTTCTCTAAATGGTTTGGGGTGTGTGCTCATGCAAGAAGGAAAAGTGGTGGCTTATGCTTCGAGGCAGTTAAAACCTCATGAGAGGAATTATCCTACTCACGATTTGGAATTGGCTGCAGTGGTGTTTGCTTTGAAGATTTGGCGACATTATTTGTATGGTGAAAAGTGCCGAGTATATACCGATCACAAAAGTCTTAAATACTTGATGTTACAAAAAGACTTGAATTTGAGACAGCGAAGATGGTTGGAGTTATTGAAAGATTATGAGCTTGTTATTGATTATCATCCGGGAAAAGCGAATGTGGTTGCCGATGCTTTAAGTAGAAAGTTGTTGTTTGCATAGAAAGTTATGAACACTCAGTTGAAAATGTCAGATGACGGTTCGATTCTAGCAGAGTTAAGAGCAAGACCGATGTTTTTACAAGAGATTTCTGAAACTCAAAAAAATGATCAAGATTTGCTACCTAAAAGAAAACAGTGTGAAGCTGATACGGGATCAGATTTCAGAATTGGTTCTGATGGGTGCTTAATGTTTAAAGATCGGATTTGTGTACCGAAGAATGAGGAATTGATTCAAAAGATCCTACAGGAAGAACATAGTGGTTATTTCTCGATTCATCCGGGTAGTACGAAAATGTATAATGACTTGAAGAAATGTATTGGTGGAATGGAATGAAAAGAGATATATCAGAGTTTGTGTCCAAATGCTTAATTTGTCAACAGGTGAAAGCTGAACACCAAGTACCTTCAGGATTACTCCAGCCTATTATGGTTCCTGAATGGAAATGGGATCGGATTACTATGGATTTTGTTTCAGGATTGCCATTGACTCCGGGAAAGAAAGATGCCATCTGGGTAATAGTTGATAGATTAACTAAGTCGGCTCATTTTATCCCGGTACGTACGGATTATTCTCTTAACAAGTTGGCTGAACTGTATATTAGAGAAATTATTAGATTACACGGAATACCATTATCGATTATTTCAGATAGAGATCCAAGGTTTACCTCAAGGTTTTGGCAAAAGTTGCAAGATGCGTTAGGTACGAAGTTAAATTTCAGTACTGCTTTTCATCCACAAACTGATGGACAATCAGAAAGAATAATTCAGATTCTTGAAGATATGCTTAGATGTTGTGTATTGGAATTTCAATGAAGTTGGGAAAGATACTTACCGTTGGTGGAATTTGCTTACAATAATAGTTATTAGACGAGCTTGAAAATGGCACCTTATGAAGCATTATATGGTCGTAAGTGTCGAACGCCATTGTATTGGACTGAATTAAAGGAAAATCAGATTTATGGAGTTGATCTAATAAAAGAAACTGAAGAAAAAGTGAAGATAATTCGAGATTGTTTGAAAGCTGCTTCAGATAGACAGAAATCTTATGCAGACCTAAAGTGAAAGGACATTGAATTTCAAGTTGGTGATAAAGTATTTTTAAAGGTGACTCCGTGGAAGAAAGTCCTTAGATTTGGACGGAAGGGCAAGTTAAGTCCGCGTTTTGTTGGGCCGTATGAAGTAATTGAAAAAGTTGGACCGGTAGCATATCGGCTAGCATTACCACCTGAATTAGAGAAGATTCATGATGTGTTCCACGTATCTATGTTACGTCGGTATCGTTCGGATCCTTCACATGTAGTTTCACCGACAGAATTTGAACTACAACCAGATATGACCTACAAAGAAGAACGATTAAGATTTAGCTCGAGAGGTCAAACAACTAAGGAATAAAAATGTTGCACTTGTGAAGGTGCTGTGGCAAAGGCATGGAGTAGAAGAAGCTACATGGGAATCCGAAGAAACTATGAGAAATCAATACCCACATCTGTTTACCGATAAGATTTTCGAGGACGAAAATCCTTAAAGGGGGAGAGTTGTAATATCTCGAATTAGGGCCTAATCGGAATAGTGGTTTCGTGACCATAAATCCGAGATAGAAATAATTATTTTATAATTATTTTGAGGTTTATGATATGATTGCATGATTGTGTGAAAATTTCGTGATGAAATTCTATGCCTAAAGTGCTTAAATTGAAAGTAGGGACTAAATCGAATAAGTTGCAAAAGTTGCATTCTAGAAGTTTTTAGTATGAAATTGCTTTGGAATATTAATGAGGAGGTCTTAAATAGCAATTTGACCAATTTTAAGTTCATGGACAAAATTAGGACATGGAAGGAATTTTTGGAAAGTTTAGTAGTAAGGTATTTTGGTCATTTAGTTATTAACATGAATCAAAACAAAATTAAAGCCAATTTTGTCCATCTTCTTCATTAGGCCAAAATTTCAAGGGTTCTCCATAGATAGGGTTTGTTTCAAGCTTCCAAGCTCTATAGTAAGTGATTCCAAGCCCCGTTTTTAATGATTTTTACGTTTTTGAGATCCCGGTAACTCGATAAAGCTTATGTTAGCAATAATTTAACCTAGGGTTTATATTTGGAAAAATACCCATAGGTGAAATTTGTGTATTTGATGTTTTATGATAGAATATGAAGTTTTAAATTATGTTAGACAACTTGTACTACTCGATTTTAAGTAAAACGAGTAAAAGGGCTTAATCGGTAAAATACCTAATAGTCAAAGTACATGTTAGAGTGAGAATTTGATGTTGCCATAGAAGAGAAAAGTGATCAGCATGTTGTAAAACATAAGAATAAGGAATAAAGTTTAATCCCGAGCCTAGGGGCAAAATGTATATATGCAAAGTTTAGGGGTAAAATTGTATTTTTTCCAAAATTTGAGTTAAGGATTAATTTGATAATGTGAGTATTAAATAAGCTAAATGTGTTATTTTAGATCAAGAAAGACGTGGAATCGACCTCAATCGAGGAAAGAAAAGATTGTGGACTAAATTGCAAAATCTTTGTATTTTGGTACCAAGGTAAGTTCATGTGTAAATAATGTAGCATAATGGTTATTTTAAGTTATTGATGTTAATTATATGTTATGCTGAATTTTATTATGAAATGTATGCTTTGTGGTTAATTTCAAATAATATGTAAATTATGTGAACTACTTGTTAAATATAATTTACCGAGTATTGATTTCGGCATTCTACGGAAGACGGCAAAGAGAAGTGTTCGAGGAAAAAGCCCGTTTGAACCTTAGGAATAGATTAGGATACAAGTGACATGTCACTAGGATGGTGAGCATCGAACTCGTTGAGTTGAGTCCGAGTTCACTTATGGATGCGAATGTCCGAACTCGTTGAGTTGAGTCGAGTTCACTTATGGATGCGAACGCCGAGCTCGTTGAGTTGAGTCTGAGTTCACTTATGGATGCGAACGCCCGAGCTCGTTGAGTTGAGTCCGAGTTCGCTTATGGGCGGGTTACATGATTGCTTGATTGCATATATGGCACTTATGTGCAGTTATCCATGTATCCGATTATATTAGATGTGTTCACGGGTAAAGTTCTACTCAAATGGAGGATATTCGAGATGTAAAGAGACGTATTGGTAAGTGATGTGAAATGGATATTTTGGACAGGTATGTATTTAACCCTCGGGTTGAGTATTGATACAACCACGATAAGGTAATAAGATGATGAAAAATGATTAAAATGTGATATGTGTTTTAGTGATACTGCAATGTTGATTGTATGACTGTTTGTTATGTTACTTATTATTTGCATATGAACTTACTAAGCATTTATGCTTACTCCCTCCTTCTTACTCATTGTAGTTTTGGACAAGCCAGCTCAGGAGTCGGGTAGGTCGAAGGCTCAGTCACACATCCGGAAACTGTTG